>NC_025699.1:360522-389684 GCF_000633955.1 Camelina sativa | reverse complement strand
TATGGAAGGAAGCCGTTAATAGTGAGATCAACTCCATTATGCAAAATCATACATGGGAGATAGTTGAACTACCTGAAGGGTTTAAACCACTAGGGTGTAAATGGATCTTCAGAACAAAATTAAAAACCGATGGCTCTATTGATAAGTACAAAGCTAGACTTGTGGTGCAAGGATTCCGACAAAAAGAAGGTCTGGATTTCTTTGACACCTATTCTCCTGTAACGAGAATAACGTCAATCAGAATGCTAATCGGGATTACAGCGTTAAGAGACCTGGAAATCCATCAAATGGATGTAAAAACCGCCTTTCTAAATGGTGATTTAGAAGAGGAAATTTATATGAAACAACCCGAAGGGTTTGTTGCTCCAGGACAAGAAAATAAAGTCTGTAGACTGGTGAAGTCGTTGTATGGACTTAAACAAGCTCCAAAACAATGGCATGAAAAATTTGACAATGTAATGATGTCAAATGGTTTCAAGATAAATGAATGTGATAAGTGCATATACATTAAAACTACTCCTAGTGGGTATGTTTTGTTATGTTTGTACGTTGATGACATGCTCATCATTGGTAGCAATAAAAACATAATCCAACAAACAAAAAATATGCTTCATGGTCAATTTGACATGAAAGATATGGGTTTAGCAGATGTCATTCTAGGGTTTAAAATCACTAGAACCGCTGACGGAATTATTCTATCACACGCACATTATGCTGAAAAGATACTTGAGCGGTTTAAAAACTACTCAAAAGGAAAAGCAAAAACTCCTGTAGATCATGAACTTCACTTGACCAAAAACACGGGTGAAGCGGTGTCACAGATAGAGTATGCTAGGGTGATCGGAAGTCTCATGTACTTATCAAATTGTACAAGACCCGATCTCGCACACGCAGTCAACTTTCTAAGTCGTTACACCAGTATTCCAGGTCATAAACACTGGCAAGCCATAAGAAGAGTATTAAATTACATAAGATACACAAAAACTTATGGGCTGCACTATGGTAAAGAACCAGCAGTTTTAGAAGGGTACAGTGACGCCAATTGGATAGCTGATTCCAAAAACTCAAAATCCACAAGTGGATATGTCTTTACTTTAGGAGGTGCAGCAGTATCATGGAAATCTGCGAAACAGACTCTAACGGCTGGATCAACCATGGAGTCGGAGTTTATAGCTTTAGATAAAGCCGCAGAAGAAGCAGACTGGCTTCGTAATTTTTTGGAAGATATTCCGATGTGGGAAAAACCTGTGCCGGCATTACGTGTACACTGCGATAGCCAATCGGCTATTGCCCGAGCACACAATACTCACTACAATGGCAAGAACCGTCATATTAGAAGACGTCATAAGACCATTAGAAACTTGATCACTACTGGTGTAATTACAGTAGACTACATAAATACAGTTTTTAATCTTGCGGACCCCTTTACTAAAGGGCTAGCTAGAGATCAAGTTGTAAAATCATCAAGAGGAATGGGTCTAAAGCCTACAATCTAAGAGGATGTTTGATGGAAACCCCACCTAAATGACTGGAGATCCCAAGAATTAGGTTCAAAGGGAAAACTAAATCAAACAAAATCAATCTGGAGTACTGTATGACTAATAGTCACAGCCCAGTTCCTAAGATGAAAAACAGTACTTCCTGTGTCTTTAAAGGTTAAGCAATGCTTTTAATGATCAAGTCCATAAGCTTTGATATATCAGTGGAGCATTTCCTAAAGGAAAACTTCTTAAAACAAACGCTAATGGCGAATCACCTAGTGAGTGTGAAATCAGGCCGTTTCTAGGAGAATAAAATGTAAGGCTATATTCTCCAACTTCACTCATGAAATCCAGGCATGTTCATGGCCAAAACGAACACAATAGAGAACTTGGTTCTTCGAGAAAAAGAAGCTGGGTTATACCTGTTGTCTCGGTTTACATAAATATCCGGGTGGTTCAAGACATCATGTTCACCTCCTGGCCAGTAAATCCGACAGATATTAACAATGAGTAGTTCAAGGCTGAAAAATGCTACTATCTCAGACACAGTTATTTTTCGCATACACTCTTGAAAGTCGAGTCTGTCTAGTCAGTCTAGTCTTTTATCTTTTATTTTTTATTGAGCCAGTAAAATCTTTCTATGTTTAGGGTAAATTCTATTCATGTGGGGGATTGTTGGAACTACACTTTTGACAACATGGCTTTAGCCAACTTTCCGGTGACTTTTCTGGTGACGTTCGTCATCGGAATGACCAGTTTAAGGACTCTTTGGATTCCTTGTAATGAGCACTATAATATAGTATAGTTACTTGTCAAAAGCGAAGTTATAATGAATGAGAAATTAATCTCCAAAGTGGTTAGCTTGAAAGCTTATAACTAGTATTATGGGATGAGGAAATTACGTTGCATGGACCGGACTTGGTTTAATATTTTGGAGTAAATTTATTTGCAACTTATATTACATTTCATGTTACGTATGTTGCTTATAATATTCAAAATTTTTATTTGCAAAGTCAAATCGAGTTTGTTGTGTTTAAAACAAACAAAGTCGAAGCCTTATCAACTCAAACGGAAGAATAAGTCGCTCCGGAGATCTCGCCAACGTGTGAGACTTCGATCGCATCTCTCCACTCCTCAACGTCCCGAGATATCAGTCCACGAGCCCAGATTTTGTGGAGAGCATCTCGTCCTCCTCTCCATATAAATACATAGCTCTCTCGTTTCATTATCTTCACGCTTGCGGAGAAGAAAAACACTCTGAAACAAAATCCAACTCTCTCTCACTCCTCTTTCTCTCACTACAAAAACGTAAGTGTTATCGTTAAGAGTGTATCATTTGCGCCAACGTTCGTTTGAGTCCGTAGTCAAGTGTTGTGACACGGTCTCGTCTCGGTTGTATCCTGGGATCCATGTACTCACTAAACCGCCACACTGCGGGAGCTATTGTGGGTTAAGGAAAGAGATCGTATCTCGCCTCCGAGAATCTACTTCTACTCCTTTCTTCTATCGTTTTACATAGGTGTTATAATCGTTATCTCATATTTGGATTTTCGCGGTCCTACAGTCTCAACAGGTGAGCGGCGCTCTCTAGTCGCCACCATTGAAACGCCTCTCTTTTCTCTCTCTCTGTTTCTCTGAACTTGTTTTTTTGGGTGACGAAGAAGAAGAGTGATGATGAGAGAGAGTATTTATAAGAGAACACTTAATCAAAATCAGATTATGGGCCGAAAAAATAACTAGCGAAGCCCATCTAATAAACATTAAAAAGGAAAAATTATAACCCAAATTAAGATCTCAGTTTAAAATTGGTTTATAGAGAAATAGAAGAGAGAACACAGAAGATGAGAAAACTCAGTTCTACAATCATAAAAATAAGCCAAACAGTATATATATCACACATTGAGGGAACGAAACATTCTGTGTGAAAATTATTATTGAAGGAGAAGAAGAATACAAGAGGAGAGAGAGATCTTCTCTAGATCTTGGATTGTCTTGCAATCTTGAACCACTCGGTATGGAAAGATCCTTCCACATCAGTCCTTTCATATGTATGAGCTCCAAAGTAATCTCTCTGCGCTTGGACAAGATTTGCAGGCAACCTCTCCCTCCTGTAAGAATCAAAGTAGGCGAGACTCGCAGACATACCCGGCGTGCTGATACCTGAGTTGATAGCTAAGCATACAACTCTTCTCCAAGCGGACTGTCTCTCGATGATCTCTTTCGCAAACTCAGGGTCGACCAATAGGTTAGCCAGCTCTGCGTTCCTGTCATAAGCTTGCTTGATCCTGTCTAAAAAGATTGCTCTGATGATGCACCCTCCTTTCCAGATTCTAGCTAACTCACCTAGCTTCAATCCCCACCCCTTTTCCATGCTCTTGGCACGGATCAGGTTCATCCCTTGTGCGTAACTGCAGATTTTGGATGCGTAAAGAGCCTTCCTCACGTCATCGATGAGCTGTTTCTTGTCAACGGTTTGATCAGTCAAGATATCACCAAACCCACCTGCCTTGAAGACTTTAGCTGCTTCCACACGTTCATCTTTTAGCCCGCTGAGGAACCTAGCATCAAGTGAGGATTCAATGGTGGGAGCAGGAACAGATAGCTCAGCTGCTTGCTGCACAGTCCATTTTCCTGTACCTTTCATGCCGGTTTTGTCCAAAACCTTGTCAACCAAATGCCCATCTCCCTTATCGTCCTTGATCCCGAAAATGTCAGCTGTGATCTCAATCAAGAAACTCTCAAGCTCACCTTTGTTCCAGTCAGTGAAGACACTGTGAAGCTCCTCATTCGATAACTTACCAACAGACTTCAAGACGTCATAAGCTTCAGCGATCAGCTGCATATCACCGTACTCAATCCCATTATGGACCATTTTGACAAAGTTTCCAGACCCGCCTTTACCAATGTAAGTCACACAGGGACCACTATCCCTAACCTGAGCAGCAACCTTGAGAACAATATCTTCAATATACTTGTAAGCTTCAAAAGAGCCTCCAGGCATCATAGATGGGCCATTACGAGCACCTTCTTCACCACCAGAAACTCCCATTCCAAGGTAAAGGAAACCGTTCTCAGCCACAGCTTTTTCTCTCCTGTCAGTGTTCTCATACCATTCATTACCACCATCCACAATGCAATCACCCTTTTCCAAATAAGCAGAGAGGGTCTTGATGGTCTGGTCAACAGGTGCACCAGCCTTAACAAGCATGATGATAACACGAGGCTTCTGAATCGATTTGACAAAAGACTCAGGGTCATGGAAACCGTAAAGAGGAAGGTTGCCTTCCTTTTTGGCACGTTCGACGGTCTCATCAACTTTGGAAGTTGTTCTGTTGTAGACAGAGATTGGGAAGCCTTTCTCAGCAATGTTGAGAGCTAAGTTCTGACCCATCACAGCTAGTCCAGCTAGACCTATTCTTGTAGGTTGAACAGCCATGATTTCTTCTCTCTCTGCCAAAATTAATAAACACCTTTTACAAATCTCAAATCTAAGAATCTATGTTAATTTTGATCTTCAACATCTTAGAACACAGGAATCAATAAATCTAACATATGACAAATCTGATATTTGTTACGATCGATCGTAAGCATACACTAACAACATCCCAAGAGCCAAAGAGTCGAATTACCCTTTAGAACCAAAATAGCGATCTAAACAACATAATAACAATGAGGATTTTCAATTAAAATACTAGATCGTGACACCAATATTGCTGGATTATACAAAAAAAAAAAAGTGTTTTTTTTCGAAATATTCGTAGAGTACATCATTAATATCGAAAAGCGATTGGAGATATCAGATGGCAAAAACAAAAATTGATTGGGAAAAACGAGAAAGTGAGTATGATCGGAGAAACAAACCTGCTTTAACTTTTTCGTCAGAGATGGATTTTGAGATTTGTCCAAGAAAACAAAAATAAAGAGGAAAAGATCTGAGGAAGCAGAAGAAGGAAGGGTAAGTAAAAAGGGATTGTTGAGATGAGTGATGGTTTTGTTTTTGCATCAGATTGATATATAGCAAATGAACGGTCTGATTCGCACCACCACTAAGTAAAGTACTAATAATTAATATTATTCCCTTTCTCGTTTTTAAAGTATTGTCAAAATTGGCCACTCTGCGTTAGGTAAGAAAAGGGTTGGGTTGGTGACTTGGTGGTGGTGTGTAGAGATAGTCGTTCGTTTTCTATTGGATCTTCTTCACATTTACACACATAAAAACTATGGAATGTTTTATTCTTCTGTTCTCATTCCCTTTTGATTTACAACTCATATAATATAACTCTTGTTTTGAATGTATTTACAAACCATTTCTGGAGAAATAATTCTCAATCGGTTCGCTTTTTACATCATTCTGTTTGTCAAGTATTATTACACATGGCAATTTAAACAGCGTTTGACATTAGAGCCAAGAAACAAATTCAGAAGCATGTTCACTCCAACAAAATCCTATTTCATCACCAAACCAATCCTTTGACATTATAACTCAACCGCCAAGTTTGAGCCACACACTTCTATGTTCAAACCTATATAATGTATATATATTATGAGCGAGAACATTCTAGAAAGGGAAGAATAAACCTTTTAGGAGGACATATTTGAATGATTCTTGATGATTCTTAGTATGAAATAAAGACAACAAAGACAGACATTGTAGCTTGGAGTTGGAGAACATATTGCTGTGATGATGAGTTTACATAATTTAAATAAAGAGACCAAAGCTATGACAAAAAAAAAAAAGAACAAGCAAAATACTTTGTAACCCTATATAAAAGATAAACGTATCAGTTAAAGAATTTCCCTGAAAGACAGAAACAAATCGATCCGAGGTTTACCTCTTCTCCGTATTCTTTTTCCTCTCTCGGGTTTTGGTTTGGTTTTTTTTTTCCATCGCTCTCTTTAGAGACCAAAATTGCACATCTGCACAAACTCCATTTCGTTATCGACATATTTCGTCCAGAGAGACTTGTATTGGTTCATTGCAATGTCAAGCCATGGTTTCATGTTTCCATTGTAATGGATCACTGCTGCGTTTCTGATCTCGTCCATGCTCACTCCCGGGTTGTACCCTAACCCAAGCACATGCCATGATTTGTCCAATGATTTCGTCTTTGAATAGAATGTGATCAATCCCGGAGGGAGAGTTCCCAATTTCCATAGAGTTCTGTCTTCATTCTGCTCGGAAAAAAAAACAACAGGATGTAAGCGCACATCAGGAGCTTTGATATGTCTAAGTTACTAAGAAAGAACCATACATTATACCATTAACTTACCAAGTTCTGCCAGTAATGGTATTGATCGGTGCATTTCTCGCGCCTCCAGGCATTGAGATCGAATATATTCATTCCAAAGGCCCAAGCACAAGCATTGGGATTAAAGCTCTCTTTGATCAAAGGATGAGTGAAGTTTAAGTATTGACCATAACGATGGAAAGAGCCAAAGCATGTCTCAACAGCTCCATTCACCTTGCCATCCAAGTTGATTTTCCATAAACCAGTCACGTCTTTCTGCACCACAACATCATCGTCCAAGAACAAAATCTTATTCAGCTTCGGATACATCTCTGGTAAGTAAAACCTGAGATGGTTCAACATCGAGAGATATTTCGGGTTCTTGAACTTGAGGTTATGTGAATCCTTAGTTGCGTTCTCAGCTTGATTCTCGAAGTAAAACTTCTGCAACTTGGCAGACTCAAGCTGCCTCAAGACAGGTGCATATGAAGAGTTCAAGAACTTGAAGTCCTCCACGGATTTGATCTCAATATGAGCACCACGGTCTAAAGGACGCATCTTGAACCAGACCTTCATGGCTGCAAGATTCATTCGATCGGTCACCACATGGAAGACATGCTTCCATGGCTCCTCAGCATTCATCACAACAGATCTCACCACAACAGAGACAGCAATCACATTGTCAGAGAAAATCGCATAGTGGTAAAGAGTTGGATCCTCTGCAGCTGGATCAGGTGAAGCATCCTTGTACTTCTCAGGATTTGAGATCCTCTCTCCTACAAGCCTCATAGCCAAACAATGAAGACTTTTAGGAACAGACTTGGCTGAAATCAAGCTTGCAACAGCACCATTTTTCTTTGCTTTAGTCAACTGTTCTTGAACAGCAAAGATCGTATCTTTCAACTTCTGGATCTTAAGCTGTGTATCATAACTCTCTTTAGACTCAACGATCATCATCCTAGCTGTCTTCACCTTATCTTTCACTTCTTTCTCAAGCACTCTAAACGTATCCTCCTCAAGAGCATTGCCGTTGTCAGAGACAGAAGATTTCAAACCTGGCTTTGACTGCAAATCAGAGAAGTTGATAGCCAAATCTTCAAAGAGCTTAAGCTGCTTGGAAGCATCAAGCTTAAGCTTTCTAGCGTAAGCAGCATAAGCATTGACAAGTGTGAGATGATCAGTGGCTTGCTTGTGTATCAGATCCAACCTCGTTTTCAATGGATCCGATTGTAAAGCCAAAAACGTCCTCTGCATATATGCGTTTCCCATACTCGGCAATGTCTAAAACAACAAATACGAAGAAGAAGCTCAGATTAAGATTCAAAAGAACCGATTCATTGCAAAATCAGATCAAAAAAGCATATTAAATCAAGGAGCTAAAGAGATAGGGAGATGCGTACATGATCCTGAGGAGGTTGATGACGAGAAGAGTTGAGAACGACGGAGAAAGTGGCGAGGAAGAGGAAAGAGAACAAAGCGGAGATAAAGATCCGGTAAGAGAAGAAACTACGAAGTCCGGTAGATTGGCCGGATCCGACACCGCCTCGGCCTCCACGGAAGGCCACCGCCATTTATAAACCGATACACTTCACGTCAGTTGTTTTCCAGATCGGGAAATTTTCGATTCGTCGGTGAGGTTCTTCTTTGCTTTTTGTCCCAGAGACACAGATGACTGAGTTAACACAACCTCTGGAGTGTGACGGATAGATCTCAAACATTTAATTTTAGTGAAGAAAAAAACACGTTAATATATATAATCATATAATCTTACTAAAATATGAAATAAACTAATTTAGTGCAGTGGTAACTAACTTATAATTAATTACAAAAATTATGTAATGGAGAGAGGATGGTGACGACGACTGACGCGACGAGTGAGGAGACCACAGCTTTCCGCGTCGGTGCGATGCGATCAAATGATCAATTGACAAATCAAAAACGTTTTTTAATTTCACATTCACACCTTTTATTTTCATTTATTTTATATATCACACCCCTTAATTCTCTCTTTTTCTTATTAGTTGGGCTTTAGTATAACAGGCTGATATTTGGGCCATATGACATATGAGGCCTAATTCAATTATACGACAAACGGCATGTAGTTCTCATAAACAAAAAACATCACGATGTTCAGTGTTTTTCCCAATAAAAAGAGTAAGTATCACAGACAACAAGAGTCTCCGACTTGTTTAAACAAAAGAGATGCGAACCTGTTTCAACATTTTGTCGGGTTGACAAGAGACTATATACAGTACAGTCATATACAGATTACAGCTGATTTGTTCTCTAAATCATATAGGGGAAAACCAAAAAAACTAACAATCAAATCAGACATATAGCATAACATACCAGTGCGACAGGGCGCGCGTAGACATTATATTACTTTTACAAACTCCATCGAATCTGTAAGAAACGCTGGAGTCCTGCTGCAACAACACTGAGAGAACAAGTAAGCATCGCAGAGGTGTATAATCGAAGCCATTACAAAAGGGTAACTTTATAGTACTGATCTATCCAGATCAATGACTACAACTTTGAAGAAGATTAACTTCAGAACAAACACTTGGAACATTATGGGTTCCAAGTTTAACATGATTTATTTCACAAAATAGGAATATTTACATTTACAACATGAACAACAGATACTTCACTATCACATTCACGGTAAGTGCTTACCATAAAAATAAAGTGGTTTAAGGATCTTGCCTGGCTAATTAACATGAACAACAGATACTTCAAATTCAATTAACTATAGGTAAGTTCCTTGGCAAACCGGAATCGCTCCTTTGTGAGCTCTTATGCCTTTCATACTCAAGATCATCAGTAGGCAACTCATACCGACAAACAGGGCAAGTATTCCTTATCCCTAACCAAGGCATAATACAGTCTCCATGATATAAATGACTACAAGGAAGCCTCCTCACTTTCTCCTCCACTACAATTTCATCTTTACACACCGCACAAACAATGTTCCCCTTGCTTAATTCTTCCACTGTAAGTTCCACAACTGGAAGATCCTCAATAACACTTTTAGCTGCTGGAGGATTTCCCCAGATTCCAGTCTCGTTATCAAACATTTGCCCAAGAATAGCATCAGCATCATAATGTCCACTATGGTTTTCATCATCATATTCATCCAAACTAGCTAGATACAGGTAATAACTCGGATCTATATCATCAGGGTTTATCAAGATTCCTTCAGCTTGTTCTATATAATTAACAACATTGTTAACAGTTAACAAAACCTGCCAGTCCAGTTCATGCTCTTCTTCATCATCATCCCTTGATAGTGAAGACAATTCATCTTCCCCTTCTTCTTCTTCTTCTTCTTCTTCTTCTTCTTCAGGTCTACCAAACTCCCTAACCGTCCAGTTAATTGCGTTCTGCACTTCCTCCCATTCTTCATCAGCCAAGACAGTTTCCTCTCCGAAGACATCATCCCACACAGGAGGGAGACCCGTACCAACCTCGACCCGACCCGAATCATTTGCTCTATTCCCACTATCCTCTGAGGTATAACCAAACACGTCATCTTCATAATCGGAATCGGAATCCGAATCGATACCGGTCACTCGAAGCCCTTGCTCACCCGGTTGCTGATCCGACACGGATCCTGAACCGGATCCAGATACACATATAGATCCCAAAACTATCTCATCTTCGTCTTCCTTGGGGTCATAAAATCCCCAAATATTGAAATCACCGGAGGTCAGCCCTTCCGATTCCAAGTACTCAGACGTGTCAACCTCGGAAGAAGACTCTCGATCGAAGAAATCGATGGGACATATGTACGGATCGGGTTCTGAATCCGAGTAAGAGCCTGATCCAGAATCTGAAATTGGTCCTGAGAATGGGAAATAAGGATTGCAATTGATGTCCCTGTCGTCGAACGGAGAGTAACAAACGAGCAAACTCGCAGCCTCCGGTATGAAAATCGAATCGTCTACGGGTACACCGTCGCCTTCCGCCTCTTCTTCAAGGTTGATTGCGGGACCGGGCTTCGTCGTCGACGCCATTGTTGTGTTTCAGAGAAAAAAAAGTACAAAAAAAAAAAAAAAATTGCAGAGGGAAAATCGTATGCATTCGTACACAAAGGATATAATATAATGACACGTAATGAAAAAGTTAACGCCGTTGCCGGGGATCGAACCCGGGTCACCAGCGTGACAGGCGGGAATACTTACCACTATACTACAACGACTTTGTTGACTCTGTATTTTTGGCCTAAGTATATACCAGAGAACTAATAAATAGATAGATACTCGATTGTCAAAGAAAAACAATAGATAGATACTCTGGATTGGATAGTATGGGCCGACAAAATATTTGTACCCTATTAATTATATGGGCCGACAAAATATTATTAGTTTGGGCCTAAATATACAAAAGAACTAATAACCATTAAGATTGTCCAGAAAATTAAGGCAAAAATAATTTTTACAAAAAGATATACGTTTTCTTCAATCTCCTAATATTAGTAGGATGAGCTTGATGTTTGTTTCGTATCAGGACTTTGTGATATAAAAGCAATTCATGACTTGCCTCTAAAATCATGATAATAAATTAATATTTTGCATTTTGCTGCAGTAAAAATAAAGGGAATATATAATGTTTACAAAAAAAAATGTATAACATTAAATCTTATGTATATATTATATTTTACAAAGGATTAATCATCTAATTTACAAAATAAAAAGTTTTAAGTAATTTGTAACTAACTATATATGTGTACTATGTGTACACTTTGTTTAGATGAATTTTGGTAATACAAAGCTCACATAGTTTACTTAAATTTAATATATTTAATATATTGTACTTATATTAACCAAATATATGTATATATATATATATATATTCATGTATTTTATATTGATCATTTTAAAAAACATATCTCCAAATTAATTAAATTTAACAAAAGAATAATTTGTAACTAGCTATATATGTGTACACTTTGTTTAGATGAATTTTGGTAATACAAAGCCCACATAGTTTACTTATATTTAATATATTTAGTCCATTACGCATATAAGTACTTGTATTAACAAAAAAATATATATTCATGTATTTTATATTGATATTTTAAAAAACATATCTCAAAATTAATTACTTGCACAATATTTATATGTATTTATTTTTTTAATACATTAATAGCATTTACTCATTATTTTATTCTTTTTAAAACTGAACAAGATTAGTTAGGTCAAGCAATAAGAGTAACCAATGGCCTTGAGACGGTCTAGAGGAAACTGGGCGCTAAAAAATGCAACCTCAGCAGCAAAGTCCGCGAGGTGACATAGAAGTCGGCTACCAATCTCGTAATATCTTGAGTACCTCTGTTTACGAGTCTGGATTCCGCGGCACCTGACTCTAAGAATCCGGTGTTCTCCATCGTTTCTTGTGAACAAAGAAACATTCCTCGTTTCTTCACTGTATATTGTGCTGAGAGAGAAGTTAAATTTTCTCGTAACGCAACGACTGGTTCGGGGAAGTTCATTAGGTCGACATTGATGGAGACTTCTAATGGTGATAATGAGGCCAAAATACACTCGTAATGCACATTGCTCTACTTTTTTTTTCTTCCTCTGTTCTTGATTTTTTTTTTCTTTGTTAATGAAGCAAAACAAATTGTTAAAGGAACGAAGAAGAAGCCAAAAATACATATCACACTTGAGTCGATTTTTTATTATTATATATTTATAAATATTTAGTTATTTATTTAATAACCGAAAAAAAAAATTGTGAATTTTAATGAGATTAGGCTTAATAATAATCTAATTTTATTAAACCGGTTGGGTTGCAGGCTAATTGATAATCGGTTTCAGTCGGTTTACATTATTTTTTAAACCGAGTAAACCGAACCAGTTGTAATCGTTTCAATCCCGCCATAGATATCACGGCTGAGTTTTATGACTCATGGCGGAGTATCTCAGATTCTTGCATATGACCAGAGCAGTGGTTTCATTCAAACGATGTCTTCCAGAGAAATTTTCATACCGAAGAGTTCCAATGTTTTCTTATTTCACGGATTTTGTGACTCAACTGAACTCAGCTAGCACGACCAACTTTTCGTTTGTTTTCAAGGAATGTGCCAAGCAAGGAGCATTAGAGCTGGGAAAGCAAGCTCATGCTCATATGATCTTATCTGGGTTTCGTCCGAGTACGTTCGTGCTGAACTGTTTGCTTCAAGTTTACACAAATTCTCGAGATTTCGTGTCTGCTTCTATGGTGTTCGACAAAATGCCGCTGAGAGATGTTGTTTCTTGGAACAAAATGATCAATGGTTACGCCAAGAGTAATGACATGGATAAAGCGAGTTCGTTCTTCGATATGATGCCTGTGAGAGATGTTGTGTCGTGGAACTCAATGCTTTCTGGGTATCTACAGAACGGTGAGAGTTTGAAATCTATTGAGATTTTCCTTGACATGGGGAGGGCAGGTATTGAGTTTGATGGTAGAACTTTTGCAATCATACTTAAAGTGTGTTCCTTTTTAGAAGAAACCAGTTTAGGAATGCAGATTCATGGGGTTATTGTTCAAGTGGGTTGTGATACTGATGTGGTTGCTGCAAGTGCTTTGTTGGATATGTATGCAAAAGGTAAGAGATTTTACGAGTCTCTTAGAGTGTTTCAAGGTATTCCGGATAAGAACTCTGTCTCTTGGAGTGCTATAATCGCTGGCTGTGTTCAGAATAACTTGTTGTCCCTTGCTTTGAAGTTTTTTAAGGAGATGCAAAAGGTAAATGCTGGAGTGAGCCAGTCAATTTACGCTAGCGTCTTGAGGTCATGTGCTGCGTTATCCGAATTGAGATTAGGTGGTCAGTTACATGCTCATGCCTTAAAGTCAGATTTTGCAACAGATGGTATAGTGAGGACGGCAACGTTGGATATGTACGCAAAGTGTGATAATATGCAAGATGCTCAAATTTTGTTTGACAAGTCAGAAAATCTTAATGGACAATCTTATAACGCAATGATTACTGGTTATTCGCAGGAAGAACATGGTTTCAAAGCTCTATGGTTGTTTCACCTTCTCATGTCGTCGGGTCTTGGTTTCGACGAAATAAGTTTATCAGGAGTGTTCAGGGCTTGTGCCTTGGTGAAAGGTCTTTCAGAAGGGCTTCAGCTTTACGGTTTGGCGATAAAAAGCAACTTATCGGTAGATGTTTGTGTTGCAAATGCTGCTATTGACATGTATGGTAAATGTCAAGCTCTGTCTGAGGCCTTTCGTGTATTTGATGAGATGAGAAGAAGAGATGCTGTGTCTTGGAATGCGATCATAGCAGCACATGAACAGAACGGAAAAGGATGTGAAACAATTTCTCTTTTTGTCTCAATGCTCCGTTCTAGGATTGAACCTGATGAGTTTACCTATGGAAGCGTATTGAAAGCTTGTGCTGGTGGTTCTTTGGGTTACGGTATGGAGATTCATTCCAGCATTGTCAAATCAGGAATGACTTCTAATTCCTCTGTTGGATGCTCTCTGATTGATATGTATTCAAAGTGTGGAATGATAGAAGAAGCGGAGAAGATACATAGTCGATTGTATTTAGGAGCCGATGTCTCCGAAGAGCTTGAAAACATGCACAATAAGAGGCAGCAGGAAATGTGTGTTTCATGGAATTCAATCATTTCCGGATATGTTTTGAAGGAACAAAGCGAGGATGCTCAGATGCTTTTTACCCGGAAGATGGAGATGGGTATAACTCCTGACAAATTTACTTATGCAACTGTTCTTGATACCTGTGCGAATCTAGCTTCCACTGGATTAGGTAAACAGATTCATGCTCATGTCATCAAGAAAGAATTGCAATCTGATGTGTATATCTGCAGCGCCCTCGTTGACATGTACTCGAAATGTGGAGATCTTCATGATTCAAGATTGATGTTTGAGAAGGCACGGAGAAGAGATTTCGTGACCTGGAACGCCATGATTTGCGGATATGCACATCATGGGAAAGGAGAGGAAGCCATACAACTGTTTGAGAGAATGATTAGTAGAAAACATAAAACCGAATCATGTAACTTTCATATCGATACTCCGAGCTTGTGCTCATATGGGTCTAATTGACAAAGGACTAGAGTACTTCTACATGATGAAGAGAGATTATTGCTTGGATCCTCAGCTACCTCATTACTTGAACATGGTAGATATCTTAGGAAAATCCGGAAAAGTCAGGAAAGCATATTAGAGCTTATTCGAGAGATGCCATTCGAAGCAGACGATGTTATATGGGGAACCCTGTTAGGAGTCTGCACGATACATAGAAAAAGTGTAGAGATTGCAGAAGACTCTGTTGAGATTGGATCCACAAGATTCTTCAGCTTATACTTTTTTTATCAAATGTATACGCAGATGCAGGAATGTGGAAAAAGGTTTCTCAGGTTTCAGATTTGAGAAGAAGTATGAGAGGCTTTAAACTTAAGAAGGAGCCTGGTTGCAGTTGGGTTGAACTCAAAGATGAGCTTCTATGTGTTTCTCGTTGGAGATAAGGCTCATCCTAGATGGGAAGAGATATAAGACGAGCTTGGTTTGGTTTATAGTGAAATGAAACCGTCTGCTGATTCTTCTTTGGAACCGTTTGGTTGAAAGAGAAGAACAGAACCAGTGGTGCTACTAGTAAATGATGTGTTCAATGTAAAGTTGTGTAATGTTGTTCCAAATAACTATGATATAAGAGGTTTCAATAAATTACTTTAATAGAAAAACAAATTTGGACAGGTTGATATTTTGACTCGCACTCTACATATTCGAAAATACAATTTAATACAAAAACAAATTTACTTTATACCATCCGAGTTTGTTTTCTTTCTTTCTCGTGGCCAAAAAAAGGCCATTTAATCATTATAAAAACATAGTGATATTTTTATTACTATTTCTTTTTTTACCTACGTCTCAAAAGGAAGATAAAATAAATAACGATAATGATAACTACAACCAAACGAAAAAACAGAAAGTCATTATACAGATTGTGACAAAAGGTCCACGAGATTACAACAAATATTAAACTACCAAACTAATAAATGAAACCATAATATTTTCTTGTTTGTGCAACGACAAATGAAACCATAATATTTAACTATAAATACTAGGTCCCGTCGTACCACCACGACCATATCATACCTGGGAAAAAAAAACACGTATTCAGTAAAATATTCAAATTTTAAAACTTCAAAAAAAAAATTGATGAAAGAAATACTAAAATCTTAAACGATACTTACCTGCATGTGGATGAACTCAGTCACTAAATCGCTTCGCACTTACGCCGAATGTAGACTCGCCCGTTCACTGAATATCCCGAAGAGTCTTGACACTCCCAACAAGGGACACCATCAATAATGACAGGCCCAAGAAGTAGTAAAAAGTGACCGTATTCCATCATGTTAGCATAAGCAAGCTCATCATCGGATGGATCGTAAACCGTACCCTGTAAACATTGACATTAGTTAATTATTTAACCAATAATTTCATTTAAATTTAAAAATGTCTCTAACAAAACTTTCAAACAAAAAAAACTTACCATTGTTGCACAAGTCTCGAAGCTACCACAGCTAGGAATCCTAATAGTCACAGGAGTAATTTTGGCACGCTCTTCAAGTAGATGTTCAAATAAATCACTACCAAACTCTTCATACTCGTGTTGATACCAGGCCAAGTAGTGGGGATCCATCTCCGCAAGATAAAATCGTTTCACACGGGGATGCTAATAAAAAAAAATAAAAAAAAAATTGTGAGTGACCTGTAAATAATATTCAAACACAGAGACATGACAAGATAGCTATTTGAAATTAAAATAATTACCTGTGGAGTTCGTCCAGGGGTATCAAGCGCAAAAGTTAGAGGGCACACTGTGTCGAGTACAGTGCCTAGCCTAGTAAGGGTATCTATGGCGTATGAACTACCATGGATGGTACCATGGTATTCCCTGTAACCTCTCGGAAGGATATTTATGAATTCTTGAATAGACAGATGTTGATCTACGGGCAGATTCAGATTTGGTTGTAACCTCACAGTAGCTTCCATTTGATGGATGTAGGAGACAGCCCAGCACGTGTCACCCAATTGGATGACGACTGGAGGAAGGATATGAGGGGCAGTATCCCTCCAAGTATCCATGGAGTCAATCAAGTCCTTATAACCAAAAAAAAACACAAACCCACCACATTACAAGAGATCCAATCTAACATAAATAGAAATTCTAGAAACGAATAAATAAAAAAAGCTTACCGTGAAGGAGAACCGGCCAGAACAACTGCGAGAACAAAACCTAAAAAACAAAAATCAAATCTGATTCCATCAGACATGGAAACCCACAAATTCTCGAAATGACGCCAGAAATACAAAACCCTAAAACACAAAATCAGATACGGTGCAGAGTACAAATTCTCAAAAAAAAACTAGAAAGAAAAAAAAAAAAATCAAATCTGATTCCATCAGACATGGAAACCCACAAATTCTCGAAATGACGCCAGAAATACAAAACCCTAAAACACAAAATCAGATACGGTGCAGAGTACAAATTCTCAAAAAAAAACTAGAAAGAAAAAAAAAAAAATCAAATCTGATTCCATCAGACATGGAAACCCACAAATTCTCGAAATGACGCCAGAAATACAAAACCCTAAAACACAAAATCAGATACGGTGCAGAGTACAAATTCTCAAAAAAAAACTAGAAAGAAAAAAAAAAAAATCAAATCTGATTCCATCAGACATGGAAACCCACAAATTCTCGAAATGACGCCAGAAATACAAAACCCTAAAACACAAAATCAGATACGGTCCAGAGTACAAATTCTCAAAAAAAAAACTAGAAAGAAAAAAAAAAATCAAATCTGATTCCATCAGACATGGAAACCAACAAATTCTCGAAATGACGCCAGAAATAGAAACTAAGAGCAAAACCCTAAAACACAAAATCAATCAGATACAGTACAGAGTACAAATGGAAGCTTACCAACGGAAGGCTAAAGAGAGCAACAAAACCTAAAGCTAAATCCAATGCGACCTCCCTTTTTAAGGGAACGAAATTTGGTTGGGCCTGCGGAAAACGGGCCTGTATGAGTAGTAGTAACAAATTGGGTCATTCCTCCTATTTTGGATCCCTGGACCAGGCCTAAATGGATAACTGGACGAGGCCTAAATGTCTCCAATGGACCTATAACTTGTTGGGCAGGTTGCTGTGATTGTGATTGCTACGGCGGAATTGGCGGCGGCGACGACGACGGCGGCGGTGAAAGAGGAGTCGAGATACCTCAAGACTGGCCACCAGCAGATATTGGCCACCGTGAGCCATGTTTTGAGAGGAAGAAATTGAAAGTTTATGCTCTAAGTAAGTTAGATTAACTGAAGAGAAGATGGCTTATGATGAGAAAAATCAAACCAAAAAGGAGAAAAAGAAAAGACTAAGCCTTCGAACGAAAATTATAGAACAGATCTAGAAAAAAATGAAGTTTAAACAACCAAAGTAGAAAGAATGAAGTTTAAACGAGACGAGGCTTTTCTTATAAAAGAAGAGCCTGAGGTAAGATTAGGTCTGAGGTACTACTCCCTAGATTTTCACGCCGCTGTCGAATCTTACCCGAAACGTCTCTTTTTATTATTATTATATTATATTATTTATTTGCGATAAAAGATAAGGTCAACAATAACTTGCTGATAAAGAGGAGATAAAAATCCGAATTTTACTGCCTTATCAAGAAACGTTTGTTTTGACAAAAAGAAAAATAAAAAACCGTTTGTATTTACTATTTCATTAAAGATTAGTTCACTAATAGCAGCTTTGTATAAGTTACCCGGATTTCACGCATAGATTCATGCAAAACAATTACAAAACCAGAAAAATCTAGTTTACTGCACCGTGCTGCCGACAACTAAATGCAACTGGGACGGCACACGTGAATCGACGACATCCACATGGGTCGCACTCACCACCTAATGTTTCTTTATGATATACTAGTATCTTTTTTTTTTCTTTTCTTTTTTTCCTTTTTAAGAATTATCAAATTATAGCAGAAATCATAAATATATTTTGACAATTTTATTTTGATAATTTTTCAAAAATACCATACAATTTTTTTTCAAAAATATTAGAAACACAACAGTTGATTTTTTTTTAAGTATAATTTTTGGAGGGGGGAGGGATGTAGGTATTGATTGGTAAACCTACGCAAAGTATCCGCTTTGATTTTTTACCAATCACAAAAACTTTACCAAAAACTTTATTAAAAGCTTTACTCTCAGCTTTCACGTACAGTACAGCTTTGGCTACGTTACCAATCAGACCCGTAGTGTTTAAAATGTTTAAAATTTTAGTTTTGTAGTATTTTTACTAAAATTTTAGTTTTAGTTTTATCCGAATTGAGTTTTTATTTTTAGACTTCAGTCCTTCTTGCGGTTAATTAATGGATTTGAATACATAATGGCCCACTGGGCTCAATTACATTATTTTGTCGATTGGTAGCTTAGCTAATTAAGAAGATTCAACAAAACATTATTAATGAAAAGATTTTTTTTGGGAAGGTAAAAAAATTTGGTTGACTGCAATTGTAGATAGAGAAAAAAAAGTTTGGTAATTAATCAAAATATATTTTGAAAATTTGATTATTATGATTACAGTTGCAAAGAAATTGGCTCACATCTTCATCATTACTCCCTCTGTTTCATATTAAGTGTCATTTTGTGACTTTTCACACATATTAAGAAAATTATTAAATTTTTTATTTTACCCTTTATAATATATCATTTATTTTTTTCTATCGGTCAATACATTAAATTGTTAGGGATAAATTTGGAAAATTTACCAAACATTTACATTGGAAATACAAAATAATACTTATTTTGTAACAATTTTTTTAGACTAAAATGACAATTAATATGAAACAGAGGGAGTATCTTTTTGACATATTTTATCATAGCCATCAATTACCACAAAATTTCTATTTCGCATTGCTAAAAAAAAACTTTGGTTTATGATTTGATGACAGAAACAAACAAATCATCTTAAAGGATCGATATTTTTTTGGCTAATAATAAGTCTTTATAATTCCCCACTATTTATGATGATGATAATTCAATAAATCGGTAATTATCTTCTACTACTACTAGTATATTTGGTTTTTAGATAGCTTTAGTCGTTCTAGTTCGCTTTTTTTGGGGAGGAGTGTGGAGTCTTGAGACCTCGCCAACTTCTATAATTCATTTTACGTTACTACTTACTACTAGTGTTAGTTCATCTGAGATGATCAACATCATTGTCTCTCTCTCTCTTTCTCTTCTTCATCTTTACGCAAAAAAATGGAAACAACTTTGACTTTTTTCAGCTTCAAAACAAGATTCGGACAGTTTTAGTAGTGTTTTGTCTCAATTCTCTCATAGTTCCTTCATCCGCCTCTAATGTAAATTACATCTCATTGCATTATTGATCCCAGCAGCAACAAGCCCAGCGATAACGGAGACTGTGTCTGTGACTATGGCTTCTTCTAAGATCAAGTAAGCGTTTTTCTTATTCCTAAGTTTCAATAATCACGTCGGTGGAAATATTCCGTCGATTAGAATTCCGATCTGGTTTTATTTTCTTTGTTCGTTTCTCTCTACTTCTTTCAAAATCTTATTATTAAATACAATGGGCATGTCGTGTTCTTATTCAAGTGTTGTCTTCTTCTTCTGTTAAGTTCTTGTTTCAGGTGATACATATGTCTTTTAGCTGCAACACATTAGTGAATTTTTTATGCTTGTGTAGTTAAAAGCAAATATGTCTGTGACTGTGACTGTGACTGTTTGTAGAAGTTCATATTAGAGAATCACCCACTCTGGAAATTGTTATATGTATTGATTTTGATGGACTTTATCAATGTTATCTTTGTTGGCTCCTGGAATTTTTTTTTTTCATGTAATCAATTTCTCATGTGTCTTCTTTTGCTTTTGCTTGATGAGACTTTGTTGTTTTTGTGAAGCAGGACTGGTTTATCTGAAACTCCTTTGGGAAAATCATCTCTGCGAGTAGGTAAACTGACTCGGTTGGTGACTAAATCTGAGTCTAACTCTCCTTCACCTACTCAACAGTCACGGCATTCCCTCGAGCGCTCTTCTTCTAACTCAAAGCCTTCTTCTACTGAAAAGAGGTCGCCCAAAGTTCTAACCCCACTAGAAGTATGCATCCCAGTACTTGTATCTTTTTCGTTATCTTGAATTGAGGAAGCACTTGTTTTGTTGCTGTTAAGTTGTGTTTGTGTTGCCACACTACGCTGCAACTGTTGATGATATTTCTTGTTGTTGTCAGAAAACTCAAACACGGGCTGTGAAAGGATCAGAATCACAACCTCGTTCAGTTCAAATCAAGGAAGATTTGAGGAAAGCAAATGAGCTGATAGCATCACTCGGCTGAAGAGGCGTCCGGGAAACTAGATGAGGCTTTTAAAACTGCTCAAGAGAAGTTTGAAATTGAGAAATTTGAGGCTGTTGAGGCGGGTATAGAGGCGGTTCAGAGAAAAGAAGAGGAATGGAAGAAAGAACTCGAAAACGTCAAGAGCCAGCATGCTTCGGATTCAGCTGCTCTAGGCCAATCAAGAATTGGCTGCTGCTAATGATGCCAAGAGTAAGGTTTTGAGTCAAGCAGATGATGCTACTAAGATAGCTGCAATTCATGCAGAGAAAGTTGAAATCTTGTCATCAGAGTTGATAAGATTTTAGGCTTTGCTTGATTCAACCCGAGAGAAGGAAACCATATCCAAGAATGAGATTGCTTCAAAATTAGGAGCGGAAATAGTGGTTCTAGAAAGAGAGCTTGAGAAAGCGAGAAGTTTTGAAGCAAAGGTCAAGGAACTTGAGATGACCATTGAGCAGCTTAATGTTGATTTAGAAGCTGCTAAGATAGCAGAAACTTATGCGCATGGCTCTGCTGATGAGTGGCAAAACAAAGCGAAAGAATTGGAGAAACGGTTGGAAGAAGCTAACATGCTGGAGAGATCTGCCTCGGTATCTCTGGTATCTGTGACAAAGCAGCTGGAAGGAAGCAATAGTAGATTGCACGATATGGAATCTGAGATTACTGATCTTAAGGAGAAAATTGAGTTATTGGAGATGACTGTTGCTAGACAAAAGGTTGATCTTGAGAAATCTGAGCAGGGGCTAGTTATTGCAGAAGAAGAATTATCTAAGATTGAGAAAGAAGCAGAGAAACTGAAGAATGAGCTTTAAATGCTACTTCAAGTGTTCAAAGGCTCGTTTGATCTAAAGCCAGCCGCCAAGCCAGAGTCGAGAGGCTTCCCCGTACAAGTACGTGTTATTTCTGTAGCCTAAAGTTCTGAAGCATGATCCGTTAATGATGATTAAGTTTAAGAATTTGAACTTCTCACAACTAGTTTCACTGGCTTAGGTAATTAATTAGGTTCTTAGCTGCGATTAGGTCATGTGACAGTTCAATTCGACTTTTTGTTGGCTAGTTTAATTATGTTACTTTCATTGTGAGCATATATATAAACATTTAAAGCTATCATCTACGAATCTCGAGATCCTTTCTCATTGTCAATGTAAATGTGGAATTGTATATAGGTAAGCTAATCACGGAAGATATAACTAATGAGTAGTTGTGTTTTCAAAGTGATGGCGGAAAATTGTGAGTTTCTTACGGTTTTGTGTGTATATCTTTATAGCAGGTGATAACAGGAAATCTCTCTCCTGAACATGGGTTATCAATACTCAAACGACTATGCGAGGAGGGTTAATGTAAGTCCTGTCTCTTAGAGTCTTGGAGTTCATGCATTCTTGATCCAAGCAAGAATGAAGCTAGCGGTTGTGTTTGGTTTATCATTGAGTAACGCTCTCGTGTTCTTAAGGAACCTGCATTTTGACAAGCAGTAGTAGAATTAGGATGTATGGGTTTCTTCTGATTGTAATATTTTTGTTCTCAAATTATAGTTTTACTTTCTAATATCAAAATTATGTGTTTGCCACAATGTGCACTTGAGAAGACAAATGAGTCCGTCCTAATACTTTTCTTTCCTTTGTTTCATGCTTTTCTTCTAATTCAACTATTCAAGGATCCCCAATAAAATGATTGAAACGATGGAAATTATTATTGTTTGTTGGGAATTGGGTTTGATGGAGGATCAGACAACTGCAGCTCATTTTCATTCCATGGAAGCAAATATGATCCTATCTTTAGAGATGATAGATCAGTGCACATGCGAGGAGGAGCCAATGGATATGAGATGAGTAACAAGTGCATATATAAAGGTTTGGAACGAAAAATAAAAGAGAAAGGATAAAGAAGGAATTGCCATCGATGATGTGGATATGAGCCAATGCACACCAATGAGAAAGATGAAGATGATACTGAGAGTGTGATCAAGAAGCAAACGGTAAATCTGCTGCTGAGGACTTTTTCTTCAAGCTCTAGATTATGTCCAGACGATGATGTACAAAAGATGGAACCAGGCTAATCAGTGGGAGCGAGATAATTAGTCAGATATGGTTATTCCAGATTCGAGATCAAAAGAAACTTTCTTTGCCCTCTGTGTTGGTATGGCCGAGTCGGAGTCACCATGGATCTCAGAAGTTGTGGCTGTGCCAAAGAGAATAAGATTGGTGAAATGATGAAATTCCTGCTATAAAATTTGATCTACTATCTTCTTTTGTCTCTTTTTGGCGCAAATGGGAAGAGACGAAAAATTAATTAGTTTAAGAGCTTATAAACACAAAAACACAACTGACGAAGAAGATATGATCTTAACGAAAATGCTACGTACCTAATCGATGGAACCGTATACTGCTTGGAAGAAATAAGGCAGATAATATGATTATATTTATAGAGATCATCATACAATACAATACTAATTGAGGTAAATAACGAAGGCTGGTACCATGATTATTGCTGTTAACATCCACACAAAAACAAAAGNCTAACCCCACTAGAAGTATGCATCCCAGTACTTGTATCTTTTTCGTTATCTTGAATTGAGGAAGCACTTGTTTTGTTGCTGTTAAGTTGTGTTTGTGTTGCCACACTACGCTGCAACTGTTGATGATATTTCTTGTTGTTGTCAGAAAACTCAAACACGGGCTGTGAAAGGATCAGAATCACAACCTCGTTCAGTTCAAATCAAGGAAGATTTGAGGAAAGCAAATGAGCTGATAGCATCACTCGGCTGAAGAGGCGTCCGGGAAACTAGATGAGGCTTTTAAAACTGCTCAAGAGAAGTTTGAAATTGAGAAATTTGAGGCTGTTGAGGCGGGTATAGAGGCGGTTCAGAGAAAAGAAGAGGAATGGAAGAAAGAACTCGAAAACGTCAAGAGCCAGCATGCTTCGGATTCAGCTGCTCTAGGCCAATCAAGAATTGGCTGCTGCTAATGATGCCAAGAGTAAGGTTTTGAGTCAAGCAGATGATGCTACTAAGATAGCTGCAATTCATGCAGAGAAAGTTGAAATCTTGTCATCAGAGTTGATAAGATTTTAGGCTTTGCTTGATTCAACCCGAGAGAAGGAAACCATATCCAAGAATGAGATTGCTTCAAAATTAGGAGCGGAAATAGTGGTTCTAGAAAGAGAGCTTGAGAAAGCGAGAAGTTTTGAAGCAAAGGTCAAGGAACTTGAGATGACCATTGAGCAGCTTAATGTTGATTTAGAAGCTGCTAAGATAGCAGAAACTTATGCGCATGGCTCTGCTGATGAGTGGCAAAACAAAGCGAAAGAATTGGAGAAACGGTTGGAAGAAGCTAACATGCTGGAGAGATCTGCCTCGGTATCTCTGGTATCTGTGACAAAGCAGCTGGAAGGAAGCAATAGTAGATTGCACGATATGGAATCTGAGATTACTGATCTTAAGGAGAAAATTGAGTTATTGGAGATGACTGTTGCTAGACAAAAGGTTGATCTTGAGAAATCTGAGCAGGGGCTAGTTATTGCAGAAGAAGAATTATCTAAGATTGAGAAAGAAGCAGAGAAACTGAAGAATGAGCTTTAAATGCTACTTCAAGTGTTCAAAGGCTCGTTTGATCTAAAGCCAGCCGCCAAGCCAGAGTCGAGAGGCTTCCCCGTACAAGTACGTGTTATTTCTGTAGCCTAAAGTTCTGAAGCATGATCCGTTAATGATGATTAAGTTTAAGAATTTGAACTTCTCACAACTAGTTTCACTGGCTTAGGTAATTAATTAGGTTCTTAGCTGCGATTAGGTCATGTGACAGTTCAATTCGACTTTTTGTTGGCTAGTTTAATTATGTTACTTTCATTGTGAGCATATATATAAACATTTAAAGCTATCATCTACGAATCTCGAGATCCTTTCTCATTGTCAATGTAAATGTGGAATTGTATATAGGTAAGCTAATCACGGAAGATATAACTAATGAGTAGTTGTGTTTTCAAAGTGATGGCGGAAAATTGTGAGTTTCTTACGGTTTTGTGTGTATATCTTTATAGCAGGTGATAACAGGAAATCTCTCTCCTGAACATGGGTTATCAATACTCAAACGACTATGCGAGGAGGGTTAATGTAAGTCCTGTCTCTTAGAGTCTTGGAGTTCATGCATTCTTGATCCAAGCAAGAATGAAGCTAGCGGTTGTGTTTGGTTTATCATTGAGTAACGCTCTCGTGTTCTTAAGGAACCTGCATTTTGACAAGCAGTAGTAGAATTAGGATGTATGGGTTTCTTCTGATTGTAATATTTTTGTTCTCAAATTATAGTTTTACTTTCTAATATCAAAATTATGTGTTTGCCACAATGTGCACTTGAGAAGACAAATGAGTCCGTCCTAATACTTTTCTTTCCTTTGTTTCATGCTTTTCTTCTAATTCAACTATTCAAGGATCCCCAATAAAATGATTGAAACGATGGAAATTATTATTGTTTGTTGGGAATTGGGTTTGATGGAGGATCAGACAACTGCAGCTCATTTTCATTCCATGGAAGCAAATATGATCCTATCTTTAGAGATGATAGATCAGTGCACATGCGAGGAGGAGCCAATGGATATGAGATGAGTAACAAGTGCATATATAAAGGTTTGGAACGAAAAATAAAAGAGAAAGGATAAAGAAGGAATTGCCATCGATGATGTGGATATGAGCCAATGCACACCAATGAGAAAGATGAAGATGATACTGAGAGTGTGATCAAGAAGCAAACGGTAAATCTGCTGCTGAGGACTTTTTCTTCAAGCTCTAGATTATGTCCAGACGATGATGTACAAAAGATGGAACCAGGCTAATCAGTGGGAGCGAGATAATTAGTCAGATATGGTTATTCCAGATTCGAGATCAAAAGAAACTTTCTTTGCCCTCTGTGTTGGTATGGCCGAGTCGGAGTCACCATGGATCTCAGAAGTTGTGGCTGTGCCAAAGAGAATAAGATTGGTGAAATGATGAAATTCCTGCTATAAAATTTGATCTACTATCTTCTTTTGTCTCTTTTTGGCGCAAATGGGAAGAGACGAAAAATTAATTAGTTTAAGAGCTTATAAACACAAAAACACAACTGACGAAGAAGATATGATCTTAACGAAAATGCTACGTANGGAATGGAAGAAAGAACTCGAAAACGTCAAGAGCCAGCATGCTTCGGATTCAGCTGCTCTAGGCCAATCAAGAATTGGCTGCTGCTAATGATGCCAAGAGTAAGGTTTTGAGTCAAGCAGATGATGCTACTAAGATAGCTGCAATTCATGCAGAGAAAGTTGAAATCTTGTCATCAGAGTTGATAAGATTTTAGGCTTTGCTTGATTCAACCCGAGAGAAGGAAACCATATCCAAGAATGAGATTGCTTCAAAATTAGGAGCGGAAATAGTGGTTCTAGAAAGAGAGCTTGAGAAAGCGAGAAGTTTTGAAGCAAAGGTCAAGGAACTTGAGATGACCATTGAGCAGCTTAATGTTGATTTAGAAGCTGCTAAGATAGCAGAAACTTATGCGCATGGCTCTGCTGATGAGTGGCAAAACAAAGCGAAAGAATTGGAGAAACGGTTGGAAGAAGCTAACATGCTGGAGAGATCTGCCTCGGTATCTCTGGTATCTGTGACAAAGCAGCTGGAAGGAAGCAATAGTAGATTGCACGATATGGAATCTGAGATTACTGATCTTAAGGAGAAAATTGAGTTATTGGAGATGACTGTTGCTAGACAAAAGGTTGATCTTGAGAAATCTGAGCAGGGGCTAGTTATTGCAGAAGAAGAATTATCTAAGATTGAGAAAGAAGCAGAGAAACTGAAGAATGAGCTTTAAATGCTACTTCAAGTGTTCAAAGGCTCGTTTGATCTAAAGCCAGCCGCCAAGCCAGAGTCGAGAGGCTTCCCCGTACAAGTACGTGTTATTTCTGTAGCCTAAAGTTCTGAAGCATGATCCGTTAATGATGATTAAGTTTAAGAATTTGAACTTCTCACAACTAGTTTCACTGGCTTAGGTAATTAATTAGGTTCTTAGCTGCGATTAGGTCATGTGACAGTTCAATTCGACTTTTTGTTGGCTAGTTTAATTATGTTACTTTCATTGTGAGCATATATATAAACATTTAAAGCTATCATCTACGAATCTCGAGATCCTTTCTCATTGTCAATGTAAATGTGGAATTGTATATAGGTAAGCTAATCACGGAAGATATAACTAATGAGTAGTTGTGTTTTCAAAGTGATGGCGGAAAATTGTGAGTTTCTTACGGTTTTGTGTGTATATCTTTATAGCAGGTGATAACAGGAAATCTCTCTCCTGAACATGGGTTATCAATACTCAAACGACTATGCGAGGAGGGTTAATGTAAGTCCTGTCTCTTAGAGTCTTGGAGTTCATGCATTCTTGATCCAAGCAAGAATGAAGCTAGCGGTTGTGTTTGGTTTATCATTGAGTAACGCTCTCGTGTTCTTAAGGAACCTGCATTTTGACAAGCAGTAGTAGAATTAGGATGTATGGGTTTCTTCTGATTGTAATATTTTTGTTCTCAAATTATAGTTTTACTTTCTAATATCAAAATTATGTGTTTGCCACAATGTGCACTTGAGAAGACAAATGAGTCCGTCCTAATACTTTTCTTTCCTTTGTTTCATGCTTTTCTTCTAATTCAACTATTCAAGGATCCCCAATAAAATGATTGAAACGATGGAAATTATTATTGTTTGTTGGGAATTGGGTTTGATGGAGGATCAGACAACTGCAGCTCATTTTCATTCCATGGAAGCAAATATGATCCTATCTTTAGAGATGATAGATCAGTGCACATGCGAGGAGGAGCCAATGGATATGAGATGAGTAACAAGTGCATATATAAAGGTTTGGAACGAAAAATAAAAGAGAAAGGATAAAGAAGGAATTGCCATCGATGATGTGGATATGAGCCAATGCACACCAATGAGAAAGATGAAGATGATACTGAGAGTGTGATCAAGAAGCAAACGGTAAATCTGCTGCTGAGGACTTTTTCTTCAAGCTCTAGATTATGTCCAGACGATGATGTACAAAAGATGGAACCAGGCTAATCAGTGGGAGCGAGATAATTAGTCAGATATGGTTATTCCAGATTCGAGATCAAAAGAAACTTTCTTTGCCCTCTGTGTTGGTATGGCCGAGTCGGAGTCACCATGGATCTCAGAAGTTGTGGCTGTGCCAAAGAGAATAAGATTGGTGAAATGATGAAATTCCTGCTATAAAATTTGATCTACTATCTTCTTTTGTCTCTTTTTGGCGCAAATGGGAAGAGACGAAAAATTAATTAGTTTAAGAGCTTATAAACACAAAAACACAACTGACGAAGAAGATATGATCTTAACGAAAATGCTACGTACCTAATCGATGGAACCGTATACTGCTTGGAAGAAATAAGGCAGATAATATGATTATATTTATAGAGATCATCATACAATACAATACTAATTGAGGTAAATAACGAAGGCTGGTACCATGATTATTGCTGTTAACATCCACACAAAAACAAAAGAAAACCGAAAGTGATAATTATGGAGAAAGAAAGGAGGCTGAACACTTTTATGTGTATCACGAGTTTAAAACACCAAACATAGTCTCCTCCTACTCCCATGAAAGAGAACTCTCCTCCTTGGTCTTCTGATTCCGCTTCGCAATTGGGGCGCCGAGGTTGAGGTAAACTGGGGGGCGGATCTTGTTGCTGGGATGAGAACGACCTACGAAATAAATGAATTACGTAATGAGAGGTTTTTACTTTTGTTACCAAAGAATTAGATTAAACAAAATATATAACAAAGTCATATATGTTAGTACGTACTGGATGTTGGGAAGTTTTTTTTGGCTAACAATGGCGGCAAGACACGAACAACTGTAATATTCCATCCTCCCACGTCACGTCCACTTAGTTCCAGGGCCTTTTCTACTGCGCCTTCTCCCCGAATAGAAACGAAAGCTTTCCTGTAAAAAAAAAGAAAAGAGGGCAAGTCTTTTCCATTAGTTTGTAAAAATAATGATAATAACTCTGAGACAGAAAATTATATAAGAAGCCACAAACC
>NC_025699.1:357239-358431 GCF_000633955.1 Camelina sativa | reverse complement strand
TTTTTACTTTTGTTACCAAAGAATTAGATTAAACAAAATATATAACAAAGTCATATATGTTAGTACGTACTGGATGTTGGGAAGTTTTTTTTGGCTAACAATGGCGGCAAGACACGAACAACTGTAATATTCCATCCTCCCACGTCACGTCCACTTAGTTCCAGGGCCTTTTCTACTGCGCCTTCTCCCCGAATAGAAACGAAAGCTTTCCTGTAAAAAAAAAGAAAAGAGGGCAAGTCTTTTCCATTAGTTTGTAAAAATAATGATAATAACTCTTTGACAGAAAATTATATAAGAAACCACAAACCAGGCCGGAACCGTAACACGGTTGACCTCTCCACATGAAGAGAAGTATTTAGTCAGCCCGATCTGGAGATCAATCTCAGGGAGCGAAGTGTCATATCCCTCGACTACCAGACTAACAGACAGACGATCGAGTTAGTGATAATATGTAATCAACATGACAACAACGTACGATAACAACACCACAAAGGAAAATGGTATTACGTGCGTTCTGAACGAACGTGTTTGATTGACTCAGCAGTATGATGAGGATCTCCCGCACACACCGTCATCAGTGCCTCCTTAGCGAATACACGCCATCCAGCTCCCACCACTTTTTTTCCACTAAGTTGCAACGCCTTCTCTAGGGCACCTTCTCCGTAAATATTGATGTAGGTATGTCTGTTACGAAACACACCGATGGAAAACAATTAGTTCGGTGGAATTATCGAAGCAAGAATTTATTAATTAGCCAGAACAGAAACAAACAAACAAACCTGTGGAGGGTACCCTTTGCATAGTTTCTGCGGACATTAACATATGTGACCTTTCCGCATGAAGAGAAGTGTTTTGTCAACGCAAGCTCGACCTCACACGCATAAAGCGAAGTGTCAAATCCCTCGACGCAAATACTGCTAATCCCACTGCAATAACAATTCGACAAACAAAATATATACTTTGTACATCTCCGCACCAAAAAAAAAAACGTAAAAAATAAAAAATAAAAAATAGAGAATCAATAATTACCGTTGTCTTGGGATGTCTGATGCATCACTACTATCGATAAATTCAAACCCCTAATCAGATTCAGGTACATACAAAGAAAAAAAGATGTAATCAGAAATTATAATACTACTCCAAATATTTTTCTTCCCTTCTTGTGATGAAACAATTCATAGACAAACAACAA
>NC_025699.1:321874-354709 GCF_000633955.1 Camelina sativa | reverse complement strand
TAATTAAAGAAGAGTGCGTAAGAAGAAATCCATAAAGAGAATTAAGAAGATTACTTTCACGGTGGATCCTTCCATGGTTACGGTTTAGAAGAGCGGCTGGCTACGGTTTCCGACCCTCGAAAGATATTTTCCAGATCTAGGGATTTAGGTTATGAACAAGGTTTTTGTTGTAAAAAAAAAAAAAAAAAAAAAAAAACCAAGGTATTTATATTTTTCGTTTATTATTTATTTTGGCTTCGGACACTATACAAAAGAAAGGACACGATTGGGCCTTGAATTTAGATCAGGCCTGGACTAAGCACATAAAATTCCTAGTCCTAATAAGAAGGGTAAGGTGGAGACGCGATCATATTTGACTGGATAAGGAAATTCGAAATTTAGGGACCTTTTGTGTAACAAATAATAATACAATTATAAACTCCTTTATTATTATTACTTGTGGCAAAGATTCAATGATTGCAAGAAAATCAAAATAGAATAACTTACTCATAATGTTCATGTTAGAAGTAATTCATGACTGGCCCCTAAATTCATGATAATATTTAAATCAACATTTTGGATTTTGGTGCACTAAAAATAAAGGGAATATATAATGTTTAACAAAATAAATGTATAACTTTAAATCTTATGTATATTATATTTTACAAAAAGATTAATCATCTAATTTACAAAATAAAAAGTTTTAAGTAATTAGTAACTAGCTATATATGTCTACACTTTGTTTAGATGAATTTTGGTAATACAAACTACAAAGCCCACATAGTTTACTTAATTTTAATATATTTAGTCCATTACATATATATGTACTTATATTAACCAAAAAAATATATATTAATGTATTTTATATTGATCATTTTTAAAAAAACATATCTCAAAATTAATTAAATTTAACAAAAGAATAATTTGTTACTAGCTATATATGTGTACTATGTCTACACTTCCTTTAGATGAATTTTGGTAATACAAAGCCCACATAGTTTACTTTAATTTAATATATTTAGTATATACATACTTATATTAACCAAAAACATATATATTCATGTATTTTATATTGATCATTTTACAAAACGTATCTCAAAATTAATTACTTGCACAATATATACATGTATTTTTTTCTTTACATTAATAGCATTTACTCATTATTTTTATTCTTTTTTAAACTTAACAATATTAGTTAGGTCAAGCAAAAAAGGAAGGCAACCACATTCATACAAAAAAATCCAATAAAAACACATTAAATTTGAAGTCCTTATAACAAAAAAACACAAACCCACATTTGATTCCAGAGACAAGATATAACCTAACATGGAGTACAAATTCTCGAAGTGCAGACCAAGTTGTATCCAGGATCATGAACCGACATTATTTTAATTGTTATGGAACGAAGAAGAATCGATTTTTTTTATTATTATTTATTTATAAATATTTAGTTAGTTATTTAATAACCGTGGAAAAAAAAAAACAAAAAAAAAAATTGTGAATTAGTAATTTGGTATTTAACACATATGATGAGATTAGGCTTAATAATAATATCTAATTATATTAATCCGGTTGGGTTGCAGGCTAATTGATATTCGGTTTCAGTCGGTTTACATTATTTTTAGACCGATTAAACCGAACCGAATCAGTTGTAATCGTTTCAATCCCGCCATAGATACCACGGCTGAGGTTTATGACTCATGGCAGAGTATCTCCGATTCTTGCATATGACCAAAGCAGTGGTTTCATTCAAACGATTTCTTCCAGAGAAAATTTCATACCGAAGAGTTCCAACCTTTTCTTATTTTACGGATTTTGTGACTCAAGTGAACTCAGCTAGCACGACCAACTTTTCCTTTGTTTTCAAGGAATGTGCCAAGCAAGGAGCGTTAGAGCTGGGAAAGCAAGCTCATGCTCATATGATCTTATCTGGGTTTCGTCCGACTACGTTCGTGCTGAATTGTTTGCTTCAAGTTTACACAAATTCTCGAGATTTCGTGTCTGCTTCTATGGTGTTCGACAAAATGCCGCTGAGAGATGTTGTTTCTTGGAACAAAATGATCAATGGTTACGCCAAGAGTAATGACATGGCTAAAGCGAGTTCTTTCTTCGATATGATGCCTGTGAGAGATGTCGTGTCGTGGAACTCAATGCTTTCTGGGTATCTACAGAACGGTGAGAGTTTGAAATCTATTGAGATTTTCCTTGACATGGGGAGGGCAGGTATTGAGTTTGATGGTAGAACTTTTGCAATCATACTTAAAGTGTGTTCCTTTTTAGAAGAAACCAGTTTAGGAATGCAGATTCATGGGGTTATTGTTCAAGTGGGTTGTGATACTGATGTGGTTGCTGCAAGTGCTTTGTTGGATATGTATGCAAAAGGTAAGAGATTTTACGAGTCTCTTAGAGTGTTTCAAGGTATTCCGGATAAGAACTCTGTCTCTTGGAGTGCTATAATCGCTGGCTGTGTTCAGAATAACTTGTTGTCCCTTGCTTTGAAGTTTTTTAAGGAGATGCAAAAGGTAAATGCTGGAGTGAGCCAGTCAATTTACGCTAGCGTCTTGAGGTCATGTGCTGCGTTATCCGAATTGAGATTAGGTGGTCAGTTACATGCTCATGCCTTAAAGTCAGATTTTGCAACAGATGGTATAGTGAGGACGGCAACGTTGGATATGTACGCAAAGTGTGATAATATGCAAGATGCTCAAATTTTGTTTGACAAGTCAGAAAATCTTAATAGACAATCTTATAACGCAATGATTACTGGTTATTCGCAGGAAGAACATGGTTTTAAAGCTCTATGGTTGTTTCACCGTCTCATGTCCTCGGGTCTTGGTTTCGACGAAATAAGTTTATCAGGAGTGTTCAGGGCTTGTGCCTTGGTGAAAGGTCTTTCAGAGGGGCTTCAGCATTATGGTTTGGCGATAAAAAGCAACTTATCGGTAGATGTTTGTGTTGCAAATGCTGCTATTGACATGTATGGGAAATGTCAAGCTCTGTCTGAAGCCTTTCGTGTATTTGATGAGATGAGAAGAAGAGATGCTGTGTCTTGGAATGCGATTATAGCAGCACATGAACAGAACGGAAAAGGATGTGAAACACTTTCTCTTTTTGTCTCCATGCTCCGTTCTAGGATCGAACCTGATGAGTTTACCTATGGAAGCGTATTGAAAGCTTGTGCTGGTGGTTCTTTGGGTTACGGTATGGAGATTCATTCCAGCATTGTCAAATCAGGAATGACTTCTAATTCCTCTGTTGGATGCTCTCTGATTGATATGTATTCAAAGTGTGGAATGATAGAAGAAGCGGAGAAGATACATAGTCGATTGTATTTAGGAGCCGATGTCTCGGAAGAGCTTGAAAATATACACAATAAGAGACTGCAGGAAATGTGTGTTTCATGGAATTCAATCATTTCCGGATATGTATTGAAGGAACAAAGTGAGGATGCTCAGATGCTTTTTACCCGGATGATGGAGATGGGTATAACTCCTGACAAATTTACTTATGCAACGGTTCTTGATACCTGTGCGAATCTTGCTTCCACTGGATTAGGTAAACAGATTCATGCTCAGGTCATCAAGAAAGAATTGCAATCTGATGTGTATATCTGCAGCACCCTCGTTGATATGTACTCGAAATGTGGAGATCTTCATGATTCAAGATTGATGTTTGAGAAGGCAAGGAGAAGAGATTTTGTGACCTGGAACGCCATGATTTGCGGGTATGCACATCATGGGAAAGGAGAGGAAGCCATACAACTGTTTGAGAGAATGATAGTAGAAAACATAAAACCGAATCATGTAACTTTCATATCGATACTCCGAGCTTGTGCTCATATGGGTCTAATTGACAAAGGACTCGAGTACTTCTACATGATGAAGAGAGATTATGGCTTGGATCCTCAGCTACCTCATTACTCGAACATGGTAGATATCTTAGGAAAATCCGGAAAAGTCAGGAGAGCATTAGAGCTTATTCGAGAGATGCCGTTCGAAGGAGACGATGTTATATGGAGAACCTTGTTAGGAGTCTGCACGATACATAGAAACAATGTAGAGATTGCAGAAGAAGCAACTGCTGCTCTGTTGAGATTGGATCCACAAGACTCTTCAGCTTATACTCTTTTATCAAATGTATACGCAGATGCAGGAATGTGGGAAAAGGTTTCAGATTTGAGAAGAAGTATGAGAGGCTTTAAGCTTAAGAAGGAGCCTGGTTGCAGTTGGGTTGAGCTCAAAGATGAGCTTCATGTGTTTCTCGTTGGAGATAAGGCTCATCCTAGATGGGAAGAGATCTATGACGAGCTTGGTTTGGTTTATAGCGAAATGAAACCGTTTGGTGATTCTTCTCTAGAACCTGAGGTTGAAGAAGAAGAACAGAACCAATGGTGCTACTAATAAATGTGTTTACTCAGGTAACTGATGTGGGTGTATTTACTTGAGTAATTTTTTTCTACCATTAATGTGTAACATGTGTTCAATGTAAATTTGTGTAATTTTGTTCCAAATAATTACAGTATGATAGTGACATTTATAAGAAAGAGGTTTCAATTCAATAAAATACTTTAATTTTTTTATTTTTAATCCAAAAATAAATTAAAATCACTACAAGGGTAAATTTTTAAATGAGAAAACTAATAAGATCACAACAGAAAGAATCTGAACAAATGGGTCACAACGCTCAGTACTATCAAAAATGGTTAAACAGAAAATGTGATCTCTGACTTGTTTTATGATGTTGAAGAAATATCCTCTGTTGTTGTCTTCTGGCGTTTCAGATCAACCTTGTCTTTGAGGTTATCTTCTTGCTCTGCTCCATCTTCATCTTCTTCTTTAAGTTCTTCATGGTGTTGATTAAGATGACCATTAACGGCTCCATGACCAATCAGCGAAACATGTTTGCTCGTGATTTGGCGACCAGCCCTAAGCTTTGGACCCCAATGCTTCTCTGGATTCGGAAGAAAACGAGCTATTTTCTTCGCCTGCGCCTTGCTCAACGAACCAATGTGACGCGAAAAATCAACCTGATGTGATGGTTCTTTGGACAAAATTATACTTCCGGGGTGTTCAGGGGATTGTGCCTTAATAGGATGATTCTTTACCTACAACAAAACAGGCACCAACCAAGAAAAAACCATCAAAAACATTATTAGGTACAATGAAAGCAAGGTCACATTATGAAAATCATCAACTTAGCTTACCCAGCAGCGCATAATGTCCCAGATAATCTCCATAGGAGCATCAGTTTTCATGCCGAGCGGATTCACATGAGTCCCCGAGATCCGGTAATTAGCATTAATAACCGCTGACCGAAACATAGCAGCTGATGGTGAAATGCATTTTAGAGTCGCACAAAGATTATGCAGACTCAAATACAGAGGAACATCTAGCAATTCCTGATACATAACAAAAAAAATCAAATTTTTAATCGGTCAACAACTGAAAACTGAACACACATCTAAGCAACTTACCTCGGAGACTGTAGTAAGTACAGCAGAGATCTTGTCATAAGCAGGATATCTGTCTTTCATGGAATTCACACTGCTTAAAATCGAAGTCACCCATTCTGGATCATGCATTGGAGCAGACCATATTGGTCCACCCATGTTATACTTCTTCCCACAGTGGCTGCATTCCTGCTGCACAACCGGACCAATTGCTGGTAGATACCTCACACTGTTGTTCTACCAAAGCAAACAAATATGATTTAATAAAATACGGTCTCAGGATAGAAATTAAACTACTTTGGAACTAGTGACCTCAGATAGTTCCAAGAGTATCACGAAAAAAGTGGGAACTATGACATACACTATTGTCACACATAGAACCATAACAAGAATCATTGGCTATATTCCAAGTTTCTATCATCTTAGGAGATGCATTGCATAGAATAGAGAATGTGTGAAATTCTCTATAGGTGCATATACCTTAGGGAGAGATCTTCCGACAGGTTGGAGATGAAATGAATCACAGCCAATGCATTGATAGACGTAAGAAAGCTTCAATGGAGTGTTCTTCATTGCACTCGCCGAGCTGAAATTTTCATTAAGCTTTGAGGTTTCAGTGGATCAAAAACGAAACAAAAGTATTTTGTAAAATCTGTATAACTGAGATGTAATGTGTTTTGATTAGGCAAGGAAAACTCACGTGTAAACGCGGACAAAGACACGAACATAGAAATCCATTTGCACAGATAGCACCGGAACAATATACCGCTTGTAGCGGTTTGCATGGCTCTACATTCAATCATAACCAAAAGGTAAAAAAGAAACATAAGAAAACAATCGAAACCTGAGAGAATTGGCAATAAATGACAGAAAATGATTATTTAGTAAAAAACTGGATTTGGCTAAGATTAACAGACCTCGATGCTGGCAAGAAGGATCCGCAAAGCCATCTCATGACAATACTTTCCTCTCAATGGGTAAGAACCATATCTGATATATTAAGGATTGGTTTAGCGAAAAGGCATCATCGGTACTTGTTTAAAAGAAAGGTGTATGAACGGATAAAATACTCACTTGGAATAGCAAACTTCACCGTTACCACCACATAACACTGCCATGTCAGTTGCTGTACACATAAGCAATCCACCATCCGTGACAGATTGTATAGCCGAGTCAAGGAAAATAGACGGTGATCCATATGGATCAAGATCAACCTGACAACATTATTACCAAAATTACTTTAACAGAAGCAACTCTAGTAAAATATGCAAATGAACAAAGTAATAATGCTTACCACATCAAATTCTTTAGGGTGGGTGATCATATGGACACGAGCATCTGTATGATGTGACTCCACCTTTGATATAGCCACCGAGCCACTGAACTTTATGTTTCTCTGGCAAGCTTCGACAGATGCTATTAAAAGGAAAAAGGAACAACATTAGGTACAGGAGAGCTATGAGTACAAATATATCTATAAAGGAATGAAGGAAAAATTTACCTAGGTCATTGTCCAACGCAACAACCTGACCAATTCCTTCTATCTCACGTGCATATCTTAGAGCCCGTAACCCAGAAGCTGACAAAGCCTGAAAATTGAAGTATGCAACAAAAAGTTATTTTTAAGAGCAAGATCACAATAAGGCACCAAGCTATGAAACAAGACAGTGAGTACAAGAATATAGGAGGACCTCAAGCACTTTTGGTGGCTTGGGTTCTCTAGGTGCAAATCCTTCTGTTGTCTTGGCAGGATCTTTTGATGCAGAGCTTGGTGGACCATCCTCAGATGCTACTTTGTGTTCACCATTACTCAAACCGTTCTCACTAGGAGTATCTTCCTTGGAAGCATCAGAAGAATCCTTGCCGTTCACTTTAGAAGCTGATCTAGTTCTTTTAGATGGCTTACCTTCATACTCTTGCTTGCGTTTCGATATAAATTCCCTTAGGACAGCAATAGACATATCTCTATTGTTCACCTAATCATTCATTATAGACATAAAGCAAAGAGTTCAGGTTCACTCTTAAACAGGCATACATCATTGACTAAACCCATGAATTAACTACTTACTATAAAACTGACTAACAATCAAAATTTGTGATACTTTTGGTTCATCTCACGCACATAAAAATCCAAACTTTGGAACAATCACTGACAGTTCTGGGAGATTCCTAGATTTTCAAAAAAAGGTAAACTAATTCTAGTTCCAGAGCAAGGCATCATCAGCTAACTGAATTTGAATCAGTGTTCAGTGTGTCTAACCAAAGCTAAAACATTTAAAAACAGATCAAAGCAGCCAATACAATGGAACAGAAGCACCAATTCAGATAAATATATCTCAGCTTAACTTAAGAAACAACAAAACATTCATAAAAGAAGAGAAGTTAGAAAAACCTGAGCTTTATTGAAGAAGACTTGATTCTTCTTGTGCATGAGAATCTCAGCTTCTCCTTCCTTGATAACAGTATAATCATTCAGATCCGTTTCCATTGCTTAATCTTAGTCTCTCTATTCACAATATCGGATTGTGTAAACTCAACGACAAATCACAAATACGTATTGAAATAAATGAAAAAATCCTATGCGCTTCGTCTTCAGAGACAAAGATGAGATTTTGATTGGAGTTTAAACAAGGAGGAGCCAAAATACAAACAAGGAGGAGATTAAAGCCTTGAACTTCAAAGTTGAAACTTATAAAACCCTACTATGGACCGGACATCATAAACTGTATTTGCCTTTTTTATCTATCTGATTGAATTTGGACATAATTGATAAAATTAGAAGATAGCGGGTATGAATGTATATAAATGAAAAGTCAGGTATTTGTTTTAGACCAAAAGAAAAAGATAAGGACCGGGTATATATAAATTACAAAATAATGGCCCATGCAGGTTTCGAACCTGCGACCTTCGCGTTATTAGCACGACGCTCTAACCAACTGAGCTAATGGGCCATTTGATTATGTTTTCCGATTTGCTTATGATTTGCTTATGTTTTCCGATGGGCTTTTTGGGCTTGACGGGGTACTACAGGAGGGGCCTCATCCCGGGGGCAAGCCGGGGCTTATGATTTGCTTATGTTTGTACAAAAGCTGCATTGATATTTTAGTTAGATTTAAGAGCTTCATTAAGCGTATATATTATGGTCAAACTTTTTTTTTTTTTTGTTCAAAAAAATATTATGGTCAAACATGAAAAACGAAAACATGGAATTATTAAATTTAGATACTTTGTCAGAGAATTATTCAGATTAAACTCATATAAATAAGAGTTCTTTAAAAATAATATATTCTTTAACAAATTATAAAATGATTGCAATCTTATCTAAAATATCTCTAATATCACAAGGAAAAATTACGAGATTTTTAAGTTTCTTAACAAAAAAAAAATATTTTGTTTGATATATATGAAAAATACACATATTAAAAATTATTATTCAAATTCCATAACCTCTAAAAAGATGATGAATAAAATACTTATTTTAAAGATACATACTTCCATCTCGATGAATTTGTGACCAAATTGCGCTTCCGACGGATGTAAAAACGTCCGTTCCATGAATATCCACAAGAGTCCCGACATTCCCAACATGAGATACCACCAATTATCACCGCCTCAAGAGCAAGTAAAAAGTGACCATACTCAACAGATAAAATCTCATATTGCAAAGAATAATTTTGAGATTTTGTAGTTTTTTAAAAAAATATATATTTTTTAATATATATAAATATCATATCAACTAAATAATTATTTTTCTAAGGCATAATCTTCCCTTAAAGTTTAGTAATTTATTACATAATTTTATTTTACAAGCAATGAATCATATAATAATTCTAAAATATATTAGTATTAAGTATATTACTGGCAAATTTACTTCATTAATGTTAATTAATGAAAGATATGAATATATATAACATATATAATTGGAATATTCCATTATTTTATGATATGGATCAAATTTAGAATTAGTTGAAACGAAATTCCTATTTGAGTTTTTAAATATTTTAAACAATTTTATGAAAACAATAAAGAGAATCAAAAAGTTAAAGGTGAATATTAAGCATATTCCTTGGTCATTCTAATCAATATTAAAGGAATAAAGGTATTCATACAAAAGCATTTACTAAGAGTATATTTTATAAGTTAGTTGAAGTAAATGATTAATTCGATTCTTAAATTTGGAAGTTAGTTAGATGAATCAATAACCTGATTGTTATTAGCACGACGCCCTTACCAATTGAGCTAATGAGCCCTTAACAAATGTTAATTTCTGCTTTTTTAAATTAAATTAAGCTTGTTAAATGTTGTTGCGTATACAAGTAACATAAAAAATTAACTATGTCAAGTTCCATTTCTTTCCATTGTCATAAAACTCATCTATACAGATGTTGATTTCATTCTTTTTTTAGTGGTGGTCGCATAAATAAATTAAAAAAAAAAAAAAAAGCTAGACAGAGTGCTATATAATTACTTGCTTGAATGAATTTCAATAGATTATGTTGAAATAATTTACGAAATAAATATGTTAGGTATAAGGTTTCTCTGCTTGTAAGGCATACAATATACAGTGGCAACATGTTTCTTCTACATTGGAGATATTTAAACCATGCATGTGAACGTGATAGATGTCATGTTTTCTTCTATTGAAAATTTCCCAAATGGTCATTAATTTGCTCTTTGCATTCGTGTAGCGCTTTCTGGGCTCATCAAACAAATCATAATCTATACTTGGAGAAGTGTTTAAATCCATCCCTAGATGAGACTACTAGACTATGGTGTCGATCTAGTATACCAAACAAATCAGAAGGGTGTAAAAAAAAAAATACTTTTTATACTGTATACAGAGGGACAAGACACTGTTTAGAAAGGTGACTCTCTCTCTCTCTTCGGGCCACAAAAGTCTAAGCTTGCTTACTAGTGAATCATACTTCGACACGTGTCCTTCAACTTGTTGCGTTATTTCACTCTAGATTTTCCCATTTACTTACTTTTTAACGTCTTTTTGCTGTCTGTAAAAAGAAGAGGTGTACGGACGTTTTCCTACGTCACCTGAGCTGAAGATAAAAGATCTTTGCTGGTAGATTCGTTGTCCAAAGGAAAACAAAAATTAAGATTTCTTAAATCTAGCTACTACCAGGTATATATAATAGTAGTAGACAAATGCATGATTAATCAATTTATTAAGTATTTACAACTGCATACATGTGTAATAATAAATCGTCAGCTATTAGAAAATCCACACTCTCATAGTTTCATGGTTCATTAATTTTTTTTTAGTTCAAAACAATTTCATCGAGTATGAAATTTTAGTAAGTAAATTAAACCTTGAAATAAAAATTTAATTTTGGTTTTTGCTCAAGAGTAATTAAAAACTAAACGAGAATAAATTCTAATCTTAACTTAGGAACCAGATATTACCCTTGACCAAAAAAAAAAAATATATATATATATATATATATAAATTTACCTTTCTTGGCTTCACCTACAAGACTTAAAACTCTTGCAAGCAATGACCCAAATATAGAAGATTAATTGGAGAACAAAATTAAATATGTTTTCTAAGTAACATAAAGAATAATCAACGAACGAACCTCAACTTAAGTAAAACTATGTATGCATGTCCATGTGGTGTGTATCTCCCATATATATGTTGTTCTCTTCAATATAGTTGTAGACAAAATCACACGGATTCACGGAGATACGTTACCTATAATACCGAGATACGGATGAATAAATCTATACTAGTATTTTTGCAGCAGTTTTTGCTCAAAAATACTAATAAGGAAACTTTTTGTAATTAATGCTACTAATGCAATTAATTCTATCAGACCTCTAGCAATTTTATATGGACCTCTTAGTATTTTATGGGTCTCTTGATAATTCATAATATAATGGTCTCCATTTATTTAGGTTGTAGACAAAACGATGTCTAAAATTTCGTATGACCCTCGAAAATATACTCTTTTGCTAATAATTTAGACAAAATTTCTGGAAAATGAATTTGTAGACAAAATTTCCGGAAAATTACATTGCAATAACTACAACATTAATGATATTCTCAATTGCCAAAATGATTCTGAATAAAAATGAGTAGACCCTTGATTTATCAGGCATTCAAACTTTCAAAACTTTTATTTAGTTTATTCCGGTTCTTTATTTTAAAGATTTTTAAAAGTTTAAATATGAAAAAATTTTAAAATTTTTATGATAAATATTATACCGTAGATACAAAATAAATAAGAAAAGTTAAGATGATACAGTGTGAGTTAAAATATTTCGAGACGGGGTTATAAAGCGGGACAGATTTTATCGATATTTATATAAATTAAAAAATTCAGTAACTCAGTGTTACACAGGTAAAATATCATTTTGTTATTTTGTTAATACTGTCAGTATCAGAAAATAGACATATCTAATTAAATTTAAATAAATATTATATAAAAAAAATATATTGCGGTATTATATGGTTTATTTAACAATTATTATATAATTATAATATATTTAACCAACAAATACAATTTATAATTTTAAATTTTTAATTATAAATAATTTTGCCCCGCGATACACCGCGGGTCCTAATCTAGTTTGAAAACATTAACAAAAACTATGTTTGGAAGAAAAGGCAAATATCCAGCTAAATTAATTAATAAGAGGGTATAAATTTTCTCAAACGTAAAAAAATAAGAAGAAAACTGCAACGTACGTTGTACAAAAGACAGGAAGGCAAGCAAATAGGAAGGCGACACGTACATATTATCCATTTTAAGGTAGGAGAAGCTTTTCTGCGGCTTGTGAAGTAGAAAATGATGATAGCTGCTTTCGTTTCTTTTTTAGATACTCAACCCCAACTGTGTTTCCCCAATCTCTCTCTCTCTCTCACACTCACGCGCTTGGCTTGAGATATTTACCCCCACACCACACTAGCTTGGAGACATTGTACTACTACATTCAAAAAATCCCTTCAAATTGCAAACTTATAGACATATATAATAAGTACATATCACACAATATAGAAAAAATTAAAAAGAAGAAGGAAGAAGCACTTTTTTGTTGACATTTTTTTTTTAAAATTCGAGCCTTACTGGATGGAACTATATATATTAACTCGTAATGAATGAGTTTTCTGACTTTATAAAAAGCCTTATACACTACTATTATACTTACTATATTTATTATTATTGAATAAATCAGAGAAAATGTTCACTACAGATATTATTAGTTGGGAAGGTTTTAAAACGTTGCATGTCATTCTATTTTGATTCAGCCACACATTTTAAAGAAAATAAAACAAAGGTTAATTAATTAGTAGAAAATTATAATATGAGAGATCGATGTTTCAATTTTTGTTTGATGAAGTTGGGGAATGTATGTGTATATACCTAAAAGAGTCGAAACATTGTATCTACTTATCTATATATATACGTAAACATGAAATATGTAATCAGAAATACTTTTTTCCCCCAAAACTTCATATACTACTTTCTTATTTAGTAGTGTACGCAACTCTTTTGCAAAACAATGACGTCTGTGTGACACGCGCAATGGGAGAGAGGGTTTGAGAATGTTTTTTTTTTTTTACTTTGTTTTGTAATGTAGGGAGGAGAGAGAAAGAGTAAAGAAGTAGAGAAAGAGAGAGAGATAGATAGTGTGAATGGAACACACCAAACCCTAATGATCTCTCACCCTCACAATTTTTTTTCTTATCTTTATAGCTTTTATAGATTCACAAAAACTTTTCTTCAGATTCACAACCTCATCACACACACAAACAACAACCCTTCAAAAAAAGAAAAGATCTAAAGAATAAACAAAGAGCCCTAATATATCAAATCAAAAAAACCAAACCAGAGAAAGCTAAGGTTTCCTCTTTTTTATTTTCCGATCTTCTTTTCTTGTTCTTGAAAAATAAAACTAGGGTTTACTTACTTATCCAAAAGATAAGATCTTTCCCCTCAGAAAAGTCATGTTTGTGTGTGTCTGTATATAGATAAAACATTGCATACCCTAATAAGGTTACACATATATATCAGCTATAAAAAAAGAAGAAAATTAGAATTTTGTTTTCTTTTGGGGGTGGGACTTAAGTAAAAGATCATGGGAAGAGGAAGAGTAGAGCTGAAGAGGATAGAGAACAAAATCAACAGACAAGTGACGTTTGCTAAGCGTAGGAACGGTCTTTTGAAAAAAGCTTATGAGCTTTCTGTACTCTGCGATGCTGAGGTCTCTCTCATCGTCTTCTCCAACCGTGGGAAGCTCTATGAGTTCTGCAGCACCTCCAAGTACTTCTCTTTCTATCTATATACATAAACATTTGTTAGATCTGTGCATAGATCTTTACTTTTTCTAGTGATCTTGTGAATTGTGATGAGGTTTAAATTTATCTTTCTTGATTTTGTTGATAAAATTATATATCAAGGTTTTGTTTGGTTCTTGATCGCTTTTTAACAATTTTTAAAAAACTAGTTTCTAAATCTGATCTCTTAGGTTTTGATTATATATAGAAGGATATGTATAGTTTAGTTTATATTAATTGGATTTCGAGATCTGATCTCGTCTCATGTCCAATTGCAATCTGTATATATATGTAGATTCAGAATTTAGAGGAGCTATTGGTAAGTCATAAGTGTCATATATAATAAATGATGAATAAGTTAATACTCCTTGGCTCTACACAGTAACACAGATATATATGTGATTAGGACTTATAAAAGCAAATTGAAGATTCACAGTCTTCTATTAAAAAATAAAAAGATCCAACGTAGAATAATTTGTGGTTACATGCATTAACCAGTCTGAACCTCATGCAGCCATTTAAGCACCACACATGAATTGTAATCTGTATCTCATCAAAAGATCTTTCTTTGTTACAATTTTTGTATATATTTAATAATTTTTTATTCTTAATTCCTGTCATCAAATTAATTGTTTCTTTTATTTCTCCTAATTTGTGGTTTGATCTTTCATCAGCATGCTTAAGACACTGGAAAGGTACCAGAAGTGCAGTTATGGCTCAATTGAAGTCAACAACAAACCTGCCAAAGAACTTGAGGTTTAATCTTTTATCCTTCCTCATTGACTAATTTTGTTTGATATTAACAAAAGCAAATCAAAATTTTCTCAAAGATTCCAAAATATATAAGCTTTCCAACATTTATGGCATCATTCAGAACAGCTACAGAGAGTATTTGAAGCTGAAAGGTAGATATGAAAGTCTGCAGCGTCAGCAGAGGTATATACATAAATTAGATTGTATGCTCATTTAAATTCTATGTATAAATTTTATATATTGATGTAAGTGTATACGTGTTGCTGCAGAAATCTTCTTGGAGAGGACCTTGGACCTCTGAATTCAAAGGAGCTAGAGCAGCTTGAGCGTCAACTAGACGGCTCTCTGAAGCAAGTTCGCTGTATCAAGGTGATTAAATGTTTCCATATTGTATATATACTGAAAGATTCACACACAACATTGACCTCTCTATGTTTTTGATGTGTGAGTATATCTTAAAATGCTTCTTCTTTTTTTTTTTCTTTCTCAGACGCAGTATATGCTTGACCAGCTATCTGATCTTCAAGGTAAAGAGCATATCTTGCTTGAAGCCAACAGAGCTTTGTCAATGAAGGTACTCTCTCTCTCTACTCAGTTCACGGTTATATATCTTAAAGTACTGCTACGTACATATGTCTCTTTTGGATTATTTCTGTGGAATGGTTTCAAGAAAGTTGGTGTTTTGTTTAGCTGGAAGATATGATCGGCGTGAGACATCACCATATAGGAGGAGCATGGGAAGCCGGTGATCAACATAATGTTGCCTATGGGCATCATCAGGCTCATTCTCAGGGACTATACCAATCTCTTGAATGTGATCCCACTTTGCAAATTGGGTAAATCAAACAACTTCTCTTGTCTTTAGACATCAACTTAAGTGATAAACAGTTAACAACAGTTTGGTTAATCCCAAAATTGTCTTTGTTTCAAAGATATTTGAGTCTAAGGTTTCAGCCCTTTGATGTCTTAAGGAGGGAATATCAAACTTTCAGACTTGAAAAGTGGGTTTCTATTGTAAATTCCTAAACTATGTTGTTGTGGTGATGAAAACAGGTATGGCCATCCAGTGTGTTCAGAGCAAATGGCTGTAACGACGCAAGGTCAGTCCCAACCAGGAAACGGCTACATCCCTGGCTGGATGCTATGAGTGAGACTTCTTATCCCAGTAAGGATCTGAAGCAAGTACTGGTGGGGTCTTGGCGTGAGGTCTTAGATCTTATGCATATGAATAAGAATGAATGAATAGTTATGAATTTTGTGTTTATGTATGCACAAGACTTTGATTTGTAGACATAAGTGGCTATAGCTGTGATAAATAGCCTTCAATATTTCTCTTTTGTTTCAGACTTTCAGGAGATATTTGTGCCTTTTATATATGTATGGATTGTAATGTGTGAACGGCTAAGAATGACCATGTCTCATCTGTTTACTTATCCTGTCTTTCAAATTTGTATATTACAATACACGGTTAAATGCAATCGACATAGCTTGCGACAGAGGGTAATAAACTCTCAAGTTAACAGTGAGATTCAATACTCCACAATGCCACCAAACTGGTTTTATGATTAAGTCGTAAGTGTACAGAACAGATAATTACAACATGTGGATCTTCTTACAGAGACAGGACAGGATGAATTGTCCTGAAAGGTACAATGGTACAGAGTTCTGCTGAAGAATGGACTTTCTGGTTTACTACATATATTTTTCAAAGATACAGGATGAATTGTAATAACTTCCACCAGTACCAAATTGTTCGAGAGTTTGGGGTTTGTGCTTTTTAATATACTTCTTCCCCATTAGTAAAGTCTCCGTCAAGTAACTGCTCCCTGAAACACATCAAGCCACAATTGTTTAGCTTTGCTTAACTTGGATTCCCTCTAGTCTAAAAGTTTACGAAGTAACAGAGAAGATTGTCCAAAAGTTTCAACTTTTCTTACCTGAGACTTTCGCAGAGGCGGGCTAAAGCTTCGGAACCCATTCTGAATGCAACATCTTGAATTTTTGAAGCATTTGAGAGGTTCACACTATCTGCTAACTGAAATTCACACAACTCCTTCAACGAGAATGCATCGGTTAAAACAGCCGAGTGACCACCTCCTGCTGCTAGCTTCCTCACTTGTCCTACACACCTGAATGCAACACCATAGTTCCCGTTAATCTAACTGAAAACTACCACAATGTTTTCATCACAAACTCCTTTATTTCTTTGCTTTGTTTTGGCAATAAAATAAACAATATAAACTGTTTGAGCTACATACCAGTCTACAGGCGATGGGTACCAAGCATATGAAGATTTCTCATTTGCTGCTTGACCATAGCTATTATAACCCCATCCGCAAATCCGTCCCTCTCTCATATAAACGAGAGTGTGAGAATGTCCACAAGCAACAAGCCGGACATCAGTTGGGATGACTAAAACGGGGACATTTCGTAGAAGCATATCGGTTCCATTAGAGACATTAAACAAGAGACCAGATTGAGGACCAAGTCCTAGCTGTCCTGCTTGGCCACCACCCCAAGCATAAAGTGCCCCTTCCAAAGATAAAGCACAAGTGTGTACGCCACCACAAGCAACTTCTTTCATGGACACACCATCAAGACCAGCGACTCGCCTTGGTATTAACTCCTTATCCCCGGATTGAAGAGACACATGCCCAAGTTGACCCATGCTTCCTAATCCCCAAGTGTAACTGCAAAGAAAGAGATAAGCAGTGGACATTGAATGAGATAACCAAAATAAATTAAGCGAAAGGGAAGGAGACTTGCATAGTCAGGAATCCATTTGCTTCCTCAAGCATTCCCATCTGTTAGGATGTGATGAGATCAATATCTCCATCAGAAGGATTTCCTTCCCCCGGGTCCTTGCACAGAGAATTAGCTTCCATGCCATGTGAATAACCACAAAGTTTTCAAGAAAAGGCAAATAGATAACTTACACCTCGCCTGCATCAGATACAGCAGCAGTATGGTATTCCCCACATGAAACTTGCATAACCTTCACAAGCTCGGGTGCTTCATCAAGGAACCTCGCATAAGCAGTTATCACACGAGGTGCTTGTAGTCCTTCACAAGTGACTCCTCTACCAAGTTGGCCTTGTTCATTATAGCCTTATAATTTCCATGAAAAACAGAAACCTCAAAATCACAAAAAATTTACCAAACAAACAGGTTATAGTGCATAACAAGTTCTCAAAGCATTCTTACCCCAAGCTTGAAGAAGGCCTTCCTCTGATAAGGCCACAACATGAGCTGTCCCACATGATACTTGGCGAATCGCCTATAATATGTGCATATACCAAATCACTGTCTGCTCTCTACACTAATATATTTCTATCATGGATATAGGTTTTTAGTACATACCGTTGTAGCAGGGAATGCCCCCGAAAACAAGCGTGGTAAATTTGATCCCTGTCATGAAAAATCTGAGAGATCATTTTGAAAAACACATGAAGTAGCAAATCCAGTCACAATAATGTAAACTGCTATACCTGGTTTTGGCCCCAAACCCAGAGTCTACTAGTGGAAAGAGTACCGTCATTCTCACGGGGTTCTGCTATAGCTGCAGTGCAAAAAGCTCCACAGGACACAAATTTCACAAACTCTGATTGCAGCTGCTTCACCTTCTTTGGATGTTTCCTCCTAACCTCAGTTCCATCCCCAAGCTGACCGTATTCATTAGCACCTGAGACGAGGACATGAAAATGTAAGAAACATCCTGATATGTAACCACAAGATCCAAGCAAACAACTATACGTAGATTGCTTTCTATCACATTGATCACAGAAAGAAGAGAACTTTACACATCGTAAGAAGAAAGAAATCCCAATAGAGCAGATTCAAGTTTTATGGAGATAGAGAGAGACAGACCCCAAGTAAAGAGAGATCCATCAGATGCAACGGCAGCTGTATGTTCCCGACCACAAGATATATCGAGCCAACGAGAATTGGAACCAGAGGGGCAACCAAAAAGGTCAGGAGGAAGCTGTTTAGGGAAACGCAAAAGCTTCTCTTGACCATTCCTACCAGTTTGTCCGCTTTGATTGTAACCCCAAACGTAAATTGCGCTCTTTGTTGGGATACTCACAGGTGGAGCTACTTCACCAATGATTTCTCCAATATCCATCTTCTAGGTGACTCCCCCTTTCAGAAGAATCATACCAAAAAAAAAAAAATGTTATCTTTCGTAAAGACCCCAAATTTATCAACCAACGAACAAAACTCTGTTTTTACAGAAACGAGCAGATGCGATCACGAATCACGCAAGTTATTCAATACCTACCCATTCTTAGAGCTAAATCACGAATTTATTGAATAACTAAGATGACACCACACGCAAATGCAAACAAGAAAAAGCAAAAATCCAGAGAGAATCTGAAACCTTACCTCAAATATCAAATGTTACAAATTGGATGAATCGAAAATTCTGAAACTTGTTTAATTAATGTGTAAGAAGAAACAGAGGAGAAGAGAGAAGCAATGAGGGTCGTTCTCGTTCTCGTTCGTTCATTTGCTCCCAGGAGCTCGGGGACCGAGTCGGGGAAGAGAAATTTCTGTTATTAACACCAGAAGTCCTTCACGTTATGGTATATTTACAGTCAAGTCCCTAAACTCTCTATACTTCATAAGAACTCTGTATCAGTTTTGTGTATTCCTTAGATTGAACACTTTAATAAGGGAAATTAATTTATGTATGTAAGAGAATACAACAGAGGAACACTATAAGATAAAGACATTGCTTCTTGTTTTATGGATTTAATTTTTCTCAGAAACTTAAAAGTGTTGCAGAGGAACATTTTCTCCCATTCTGCTTTCATATATTTACCATCGTAAATGAAAATATTCACAAACCAACAAGCCAAATTTACAAATTATTCCTTGCATTGCCTTGTCATCTTCCCCGGTTTCAGTTCAGATACAGGACACAGATCAATGGTACGATGATCACGGTGTTTCGTTGAACTCCATCACCTGCATACAAGGACATTGGCAAATATGGGAGCTTGAATGAATCAGAACAACGTAACTCAACTGTTATGAATTTCCAAAAACAGATTAACTCTTTCTATAGGGACATTTTCTACGCAAATATATGCTTCACTTGTTCTACCTATCAAACGAGGAAGCTAAAACCAGTAGAAGCCATGGAAAGAACATATGAAGTTTTGAAAATAGAGCTTTTTTTAACCAGAATAATACAGAACAACACACTTTGTTCAGAAGTTAAAAAAAAATTGGGTACCTTTCCGCAGACAGGACAGTTTTCACTTCTCTCCATCCACTCATAAATGCAACCAAGGTGGAAATGGTGAGAGCATTTTGTCACAATCTTTGGGTTTTCTGATGTATATTCTGCAAAAAAAACCAACAAGAAGATGAATGCTTATAAGGAACAAAAAGGAAATTGCAAAAGACAACTAGGAGTGGGAGTTTCCACACCTTCAAGACAAGTTGGACAGACATCTTCATCTTCAGACAGTATATACATGTTTTCAGACTCTGCCATTATTGACTTTGACTTTGATTTTAGAATCCTGAGACTGGATTTACTAGAGTACTCTTCTTTGGAATCTTTATCAGAAACAGTGGACTTATGGTTGTTAGCCCATTTGCATCCTCCTAGGCCGAAAGATTCAGAATCTGCATCGCTATCACTTCTTAAAGGTTCAGCTTCATCATGGGAATGACTTGAACCTTTCTCCCGTCTTGAGACGAGTGAGCGGAAATATCTAGGATCAGCATCATAAGGCAGAGGTCTTGGCGTAGAACGAAATGCTTCAGACAGAAAGTTATCGTGCGAAGAAGAGGAAGTCATCGATGCTGTAGCTTGAACCGAAGATGGGAGAGAGCGAGTTTCCCCTCTTCTGAAGACCGAGATATACTGCAACAAAGATTGAAAGATCGGAAAAAATATTTGTGATCATGTAAAGATGAAAACTTTTGAGATTTCAAACCATAAGAAAGCATGAATTGAAATAAGCAATGTGGAAGAACGTACCAGGTTAAGGAAATTATGAGCAAGGCATCTAATGCAGGGACAGTTCCTATAGACAGAGCTATTTGGATTCATGTAGTCATCAATGTCTTCGACCCGAAAGCATGAAGAAACACATCCCATCCTGTCCTGCTCTACTTCGTCACTCGTTCTTTCTTTCTATGTTAATTTGAAATAGATTCTTTTACCTCAACTTTAACAGACCAAATGGTTTAACAATCATCTACAACACTAAGTGATACATGTAAATCTATCTAAATCCGATAATAAGACACTCAAAAATCTTTTGAACGTTGCTTAAAGGTAACTAACTATTTTACAGAACTCTGATCCCCCACAACATTTTAGTTAACAATCAGTCTGAGATCTCCACGTTTACCAACCTGCAATAATAAAATGTGAATTTGATTCCTTGATGAGATGAAGCGGTTTCAAATACATACAAATTCATCTCAACAAAACCGAAACTGTGTCTAGTAGCAACTGAGAGTTTCGATCTGAACACTCACACACACACACAACTAACTTGAGGTTTCAGTAAAGTGGAATGCAAGTACATTAACTGATTAAACCCTAAATTAGGTTAAGAAATTCCGACAACATCCACAATAATAATAAGACAAAAAAAGATAAAAACTTTGCTTCAACAGAGAAACAGACAAACCCAATTAAGATAAGAGACACCTAAAAGTGATAAAACCCATTTTACGATTAATACAAAGAAGTGAGAAAACAGAGTGTTACCATCCATCAGCTACAAGAATCAGCGAGAATTGACCAATACAGAAAACAAAACAATTTGAGATCAAGAACGATCAGGATCGGAATGATCACAACCCACTCCTAGTAGTAATTTTCAATAATTAAGAAGAAAGAGTTAACCTTTTTGATCGAGAATTGAGCTGGAAGGAGAGAGAGAGAGGAGGAGGAGGAGGCCAAGAAGACCTAAACTGATTTCTTCACTTTATTACGATCAGAAAGAGAGAGAGAGAGAAGAGAGATGAAACAACAAATAACTGACGTTTAAAGTTTCAATTTTTATTTAATTAATTGCAATTTCCCACTAAGTGAACAAAAATAAAAAAGGAAATTTGTTTTTTTTTTTCTCGTCGGTGATTGTAAAATAAAGATTGCGGAAAAGGTGAGGAAACACTGAAGAAGAAGAAGATGAATGATGATTGTTTTGTTGTTGTGAAGGTGGTGGGTGAGAGACAGACAGAGAGAGAGAGAGATAGAGAGCTTTGTTTGTTGGATGCCAATGGAGCTTCAAGAATGAAACCAAAAAAAAAAAAGTTGACCTTTTTAACAAAAAGGAAAAAAAACTCCATTAACTAATACTATATAATAAGGTTGTTTACTCAATAAAATTAATGATAATCAAAGGACATCTTTCGTATATTATATACTAGTTTATAATATGTTTAGATTATGAGTTTGAAGATAATTTCTAAATCTTTTTTATATATACTTTTTGTACAATTCTTAATCACTTTTTAATCTTACGGTCCGTAGAAATCTGACTGCTTTTATGGGGGCTTTAATGGAGGACGAATAATCTATCATTTTGTTATTCACGCATGCTCGATTGCTCTCACTTTTTCCATCAATACACTTTTTAAAATCATCTTTTTGCGTGTAAAAGAAATTTACTTCCCTTCCATACTAAAAGTAAAAACAAAAGCAAGCGGTATATCTTAAATTTACACACAAACAAACATAACAACAAAAAGCAAGTATTTCAAAGATTTTTTAAATATATATATATGTTAACTTAACACTAGACAAATCATCTTCAGTTTTACTTTTGTTAATAGTATATGAATTATCAAAATAGCGTTAAAAAAATTAATGTGACAACAATAACCAAAGCTTCTTGGCTTCATATATAAACGATGCAAGGAAGGTAGATTTAATCAAGACCAAGCTTCAACATTGTATCTCCCTTTCTTCTCCAAACCCTTGAGGCACTGTGAAGCATCCTCCTTTGATCTTCCTGTTTCTTCTGACACAATCTCCTCTAAAGCCGACATTATATCAGACGGCATTTTCGTCGACGATCCAGCCACGTAAACGGCAGCTCCACCGCATAGCAAATCCCAAACTTTCTTGCTCATCTCGCGGATCTTATGTTGCACGTAAACCTTCTTCGGTTGGTCTCTAGAGAACGCTGTGTAAAAGCCTCCGCCCATCTCTTCAGAGAGCATTCCTCCTTCTCTTGTGTGAGACTCCCAGAAATCGCGGTATAGAAAGTCTGTGTCTTTGTTTCTGCAACCGAAGAAGAACATGACTGGCGCCACCGGGCTTGACTGCGCTTGTACGGATCTCTCAGCTATGAACCCACGGAAAGGCGCACATCCGGTTCCAGGTCCCACTAAGATGAGCGGAAGCGACTGTGATGGAGCAGGAAGGGAGCCTTTGTGAAACCAAACCGGTATGTGTACCTCTAACCACAACGGGGAAATAAAGAAAACACATCAGAAACAAAGAACTGAGCCAGTTATGGTAAAGAAGAAACAAAGTTTCTAACCTTCTTCAGGTGTGAGGCTTGCAAGCCAAGAGGAGCATAGACCTTTTCTAGTTCTCTTATAAGGCGTGATCCATGACACTATGCTTACAGTCAAATGTACTTGATCAGGGTGGGCCAAAGGAGACGAAGATATCGAAAAAGCTCTTGGTTTTAGCGGTGGGACTAACTGTACTAGCCACTCAAAAGGGATTTGTACGGAAGGAAAATCCTCTAGCACCTACATAGGCATTAGCAATACGATCCATTTGGTTAAACGAGTCAACGCGTGTTCAAGACGAATCATGGACCTGTGAGATCTGGTGCTATTTTACCTCAAGAATGCTTCTACTTTCCTTCTGATTGTAATTGTAGAGATCCTCCCTCCCCTCGGTTGAGGCAAAGTATTGAAGTCTCTCCTTCTCATGTTCAGCTGTTGCATAGAAGCTCATAACCTGAGCAGAGATGATACATTGCAAGGGTTTCCATCAAAATACTTGTTTCATAGATATACTCAAAGCCATATCTACGTAAGATGAAAAGGACTTCCATAAATTTGGAATTCAAAAACATTAGGATTGAAGGGTTCTTACCTCAAAGAAGTATCGTCGGGGTGAAGCGGATGTAACATCCATTGTTAATTCAACAAAAGTCTTAAGCTTGATAGGGAGCTGTGTAACCATTTCTTCATTGACACCACTATTCTCTGTCTCTCTCGGACCAACCTGAAAACAAATTAACCCTCAGGATTTATTTTGAATCCCAAATTATCTTATATCCAAGTATCAACCGATCGGAGCTAACTTACTATGATGAATGATTCTGGGTCTAAATCGCAGCGTTCTATAAACGCATCTATAGCTGAAGGATTTTGGCTTGGAAGAAGCTCAACAACATCGCCGACTTCATATTCGATAGTCTTAAAAAGAGGAGAAATCAAAATAAGATGATAAGACATCACCCTCAAAATTGATTGAAAGTTGACCTTAAACGTAACTGACTNCCTCGGTTGAGGCAAAGTATTGAAGTCTCTCCTTCTCATGTTCAGCTGTTGCATAGAAGCTCATAACCTGAGCAGAGATGATACATTGCAAGGGTTTCCATCAAAATACTTGTTTCATAGATATACTCAAAGCCATATCTACGTAAGATGAAAAGGACTTCCATAAATTTGGAATTCAAAAACATTAGGATTGAAGGGTTCTTACCTCAAAGAAGTATCGTCGGGGTGAAGCGGATGTAACATCCATTGTTAATTCAACAAAAGTCTTAAGCTTGATAGGGAGCTGTGTAACCATTTCTTCATTGACACCACTATTCTCTGTCTCTCTCGGACCAACCTGAAAACAAATTAACCCTCAGGATTTATTTTGAATCCCAAATTATCTTATATCCAAGTATCAACCGATCGGAGCTAACTTACTATGATGAATGATTCTGGGTCTAAATCGCAGCGTTCTATAAACGCATCTATAGCTGAAGGATTTTGGCTTGGAAGAAGCTCAACAACATCGCCGACTTCATATTCGATAGTCTTAAAAAGAGGAGAAATCAAAATAAGATGATAAGACATCACCCTCAAAATTGATTGAAAGTTGACCTTAAACGTAACTGACTTACAGAGGAAACAGATTGGAACTCAAAGTGGCGGACATCCTTTGTGCTTCCAGCTTTAGTCAAGACTTCATTTCTGGTCTACATGTTTGAAATGTTAAAGCAAGCTAAGGGAATATAATTTATATCATCTAAGGCTTAGAATAATAATGTATACCAAAATCAGATATGTTAAGAAAACATGTTAATCATCAAGCAACACCAACTCCACCAGATTCAAGGTAACAGAGCATTGGTAGCATAACCAGTGAGGTTGACTAACATATACAGACAAAAAAAAAAGTAAAATTTTTGCTGGGAAACAAGATGTGCATACCATCTTGAGAAAGCAGTCTGGTTTACTTTTGTCCTTATATAATTTTCCGGGAGACATTCCACGAGCTCTTTGTATGATGTCTGCCAAAACATAAGATGCAAGATAAATCCCCAAAACCAGGTAAAATGCTAGCTAACCTTTGTCATGATGCAAGAGAAAATAATTTCACGAGCCAGTTGAAACAGCACATTTGTGAGACTACTTCCAGCAGATTCATTCGAAATGATTTTAATATGTAGATTTCTAGCAATTACCATTAGCAAGTATACAGTTCACTGTTAAGTAGCATAACATAGTCAATAAGTTGACATAAATGAAGCAAAGTATCCACTCAAAAAATTTGGACATACCTGAGTCTGTCAATAATGTCGACTCCAGTTTGTCTTGCTTATGATATAAAATCCTATATTTAGGCTGATCAATTAAATCATCTTGAGAAATCTTCACATCTGGACCTTTAGGAAAGTATTTTGGGTTGATCTGATATAATGTACTCCACAAAGACAGCATCCACGGATCAAGAGTTCCTTCATACCTAAAAAAAATAAAGAAAACACCAAAACCTGAAAACTTAGTACTCTAACACTAAACTTATACTACTTAGTATTCTTTATTTGTCTTAATATACCGTATCATACCCTGATGGGTGTTGATCATCTCCTAGACCTTTTTCAATGATGGTTGTGGCCCCAAGACCAGATAATCTTTTGTCTAGCTTCTTGGCTACAAACTAAAGCCATCAGATAGAGAAAAGCATGTCATGAATCAGAGAAAAAAGAAATAACCTTGAATAGAAAGGAGAAGGGTAAAGCTGTGCTAACTTAGTAAAGCCTAGCTTTTAGTTATTTTTTTGTTCTTCTAGTAAAAGAGGCAGAAGTACTTACGTTGTACTTCTGGTAACCAGAATCACCTAGGCCAAACACGGCAAAGCGAACTCCTTGCAACCAATCCTTTTCCAGCTTTTTTTGAAGCAGAAACTTCCAAAATGCCTTCAACGATTGAAAAAGACAATGAGCAAAATAAGCTTACAATAATATAAGTAAATACAAAAGTTGGGAAAACTTATAAAGAATAATAACAACGAACCTTAAAGGAATCAGGAGAGTCTCCTTGCCCTGTAGTGGAGACAACAAAAACAACAGCTTCCTCATGAGGTAAGTAACTCTGCAGAAAAACACCTTTTATGTCACACTGTGGTATCTTAGAGAGAGTTTTGTGAAATCCAATAGCTCTACCACAACTACTTTCTAAAGTGAGCAATTTTAATTGTAAGATAAACGAAGCAAACACAATCTTCAAAACAGAAAGATTGGATTTTTTACAGAGACACATACCGCGTCGAATTCGTCAGTGGAGACGATAGAAGCTGGACATCCACGGCGTTCTGCTTCTCGGCCAATACGCTCCGCCGCATCAAGAGCGTTTCCGGTTTGAGAAGCATACAACACAAGCAGCTTCTTCTTCGGCTTTTCTCCCATCGTCATCGCCGCCACTTCACCTCACCTCACCCACCCGGAGATTGAGATTGAGATTGAGAGAAACAACGAAACCGGATCCCGGTCTGATGATTTAAACCGGATCACTGTATCTTTGAGAGTTTTTGTCGTGTTACGTTTTCTGGTTTAAGGGGATTCGTGACTAGGTTGAAGATGAATAATGAAAAACACAACGTTTCATTCATATAAAGACCATAACGAAATAATTGTCAAAAAAAAAAAGACGATAACGAAATAATTTTTATTGGGCTTGATAATACATGTTACTGGGCTTCCTTTTTACAACGGCCCAAATCGTTGACCAGTATGTGCTTACAGAATAAAACCAAGTTAAACGTGACGTGCTAGTTCATGGTATGTTAACGAGTTTGAAGAGCTTTTAAACGAAAAAGACAACTGGAGGAGAGTTGATATGTCAATCAAGGAAATGGGATTACGAAGAAGATATGATCTTAACGAAAATGCTACGTACCTAACCGATGGAACCGTATACTGCTTAGAAGAAATAAAGCAGATAATATGATTTATTTATAGAGATCATCATACAATACAATACTAATTGAGGTAAATAACGAAGGCTGGTACCATGATTATTGCTGTTAACATCCACGCAAAAACAAAAGAAAACCGAAAGTGATAATTATGGAGAAAGAAAGGAGGCTGATAAGTTTTATGTGTATCACGATCGAGTTTAAAACACCAAACAGAGTCTCCTCCTCTACTCCTTAGTCTTCTGCATCCGCTTCGCAATTGGGGCGTGGCGGCGGAGGTGGCCGTTGGGATGAGAACGACCTGAAAATAAAATAAACGACGAAATAAATGAATTACGTAATGAGAGGTTTTTACTTTTGTTACCAAAGAATTAGATTAAACAAAATATATAACAAAGTCATATATGTTAGTACGTACTGGATGTTGGGAAGTTTTTTTTGGCTAACAATGGCGGCAAGACACGAACAACTGTAATATTCCATCCTCCCACGTCACGTCCACTTAGTTCCAGGGCCTTTTCTACTGCGCCTTCTCCCCGAATAGAAACGAAAGCTTTCCTGTAAAAAAAAAGAAAAGAGGGCAAGTCTTTTCCATTAGTTTGTAAAAATAATGATAATAACTCTGAGACAGAAAATTATATAAGAAGCCACAAACCTGGTGAGGCGAACCGAAACAAAGTGGACCTCTCCACATGAAGAGAAGTATTTACTCAGCCCGATCTGGATATCAATCTTAGGGAGCGAAGTGTCAAATCCCCTGACTACGATACTAACAGTTTTGCTTACACCATCTATAGTTAGTGATGATATGATCAACATGACAACAACGATAACAACAACACATAAAAAAAAAGAAAAGAAAAGAGAGATGGTATTAATTACGTGCGTTCTGAACGCGCGTGTTTGATTGACTCAGCGGTATGAGGATCCCTGTTTATTCCCCCACACGGCATCGGTGACTCCTTAACGAATACACGCCATCCAGCGCCCTTCACGTCACTTCCACTAAGTTGCAACGCCTTCTCTAAGGCACCTTCTCCGTCAATATGCAGGAAGGCATATCTGTTACGAACACACACCCATGGAAAACAATATAATTAGTTATTTAGCATTTAAATTCAACTGTCGGGGGAAATCGGAGGAAGAATTTATTAATTAGCCAGAACAGAAACAAACAAACAGACCTGTGGAGGGTACCCTTTTCAAAGTTTTTGGGGACATTAACATATGTGACATCTCCGCATGAAGAGAAATGTTTTCTCAACGCGAGCTTGACATCATACGCATAAAGCGAAGTGTCATATCCCTCGACGCTAATCCTGCTAAAGCAACTGCAATAACAATTTTGTGATTTAATTTGACAAACAAAATACTTTGTACATCTCCGCACCAAAATAAACATAAAAATAGAGAATCAATAGTTACCGGTGTCTTGGAATGTCTGACGCATCACTACTATCGATAAATTCAAACCCCTAATCAGGTACATACAAAGAAAATATATGTAATCAGAAATTCGAATACTCCAGAATATTTTTCTTCCCTTCTTGTGATGAAACAATTCATAGACAAACAACAGAGGTTTAATTAAAGAAAGAGTGCGTAAGAAGAAATCCATAAGGTGAATTAAGAAGATTACTTTCATGGTGGATTCGCCCATATTCAGAAGAGCGATTGCTATTATAACCTAAACCCTTTTCAAGATATTTTTCCAGTCGAAATTAGGTTTATTTTCTCCCGTTACGTATGTGTATGCTTTCCACCGAATGTTCCTTTACGAGATTATTGGTATATAGTCTGGTTTATGTAAACCGTAAATCAAGTGTGATTTTTCCTTGTTAAACCGGAGCACTCTCTTGTAATATTTACGTAAACCGTAAATCAAGTGTGATTTTTCCTGGTCTTTTTGACTTTACTCCCAAATTACAAATTAATGTCATCAAAATTTTTATTAAAATCACTTAAGTTTCATAATCTAGAGAAAAAAGAATTCGTAATGGTGGTGGACCAATAAAAAAAACTGAACGTTTTTATTTCTTACGCCAAAGTGATATTTTTCTCCCCCAAAAAGCCTTAAAACGATGATAGTTATGGTAATCTAACGAATTATATAGATTTAATCAAATTACAAAAAATAATTAAGGATTTTTTATGAACGAAATTAAGGAATTTTCTAAATATTAATTTTGAAAGTAAAAAAAAAAAAAAAAAAAAAAAAAAAAAAAAAAAGAAAACGAAGAAGAAGGAACATCGTCTTCCTTCTACAGAAGAGAGTCTCTCTCTTTTTTCACCGCCTTTGAAAGAAAGAAAAGGGGATTTCTGTACTTATAAACCCTTACCTCTTTGTATATATCACTCTCTCTAGAAGAAGAAGAAACCTTTTCCCAATTGTTTCACGAACTCGCCAGGAAATGGCAGATGACTTGGCGAATCTCTGCCGATTTCTCTTTGACGACACCGCCTTTCCTCCCTCTTTGTCGTCTTCGGCATCTTCAGATCTCTTTTCTCGACGTTTACGCTCCGATGATTCGATCAAGCGTGGTCTCCGTTCTTTCTATCTCCTCCTTCGCTGGGGTATCTCTCCGATCGACGGAGATGATGATTCCTCCGGCAAGCTACGCTTTCAGACCTGGTCCGATTCGCAAGTTCAGTCACTTGTTTCGATTTCCCAGGCGATTCTTCTACTATCGCGATCTCTTTTAGGTACTGCCGACTTTGACACTGATTAGATTTTCTTAAATCAAGGTTTAGGTCTGTACTCGCTGATTGTTTGATTATCATAGTCCGTCTTCCACTTTCTGAGCTTTTGATGTTTGCTACCTTAGATGAGCGAGTTACTTGTTGTTGTTTTCCAGATGAAGCAGTAGTAATGACCTCGAATTAATCATTTTCCTTACTGTTTTTCTTTTTTCAGTGGACCAACTCGAACCAATAGTTTTGGGTGTCATCCAGGAGGTGATGGAGTTCTCCCTCAGCTTCTTGGAGAAGTCAAATTTTAGACAAAATGATTTGAAAATGCAGGTTTGTTCTTTTATTTTGATCTGTGTCATTCTTTTACTTCAATTTGTCATAGAGATTCGCTAGGGTAGTCTTTATCGTTGGATATTGCTCTCCACCTCCCCTAGTCGTCATGACTGTCTGTAAGTCTAGGAAATCTGCTTGAGGACCTTGATCTGAATTTTTATTTTTATGAAGCTTTTTGTAAGTCTTTATCAGGTCCTGATACTTTGTGGTTAGGTTTCATTGTTGCACCGTAGATATTAGTTACATATGCTCACCAGCATGTTTTCGTTTTAAATTTTCAGTGAGGGATATAGTAGAGTTACAGGCTACTTCCATTACCCAAACAATTTGCGGCCTAATGTTTTTGTTTCTTACTGTGTTTCTATCAAGCTTGACTGCTTTAGTAATCTCTCCAAATGCTTGCTTCCTTGCTTGATTCAGATAAACATGGAAGTACTTTTGGAAATTGCTTCTTTTGATGCAAGTGAGAAGCAATATGATATATTACCAGCTGTCTCTCCCGCTGAAGTTACAGAACTGTGGCCAGCGTTTTCTGGCGAGCATGATAATATGGAATCATATAGCCTTGTGAAATGTACTTTTCAAGGTATATTATTGCTACCAATCCACTCAGCAATTTGTTTTCTTACTTCAAACTTATCTGATTACCTTTACATCCTTTGACATGTCAAGCAGGGGGCAGATGCTCAAATGAAGAGAAGCCAGTTGACCGGCTTCTAATTACGCTGATGTCTGAATGCATTGAATCTGATGTCCAGGCGCAGTCAGTAGTAAAGCCCTCCTTTCAACAAGACTCTAGAAACTTGAATCCCTTAACTCGACACCTGGCTGTTGTTCACCTTGGCTGTGTTTTTCGTCTGATTATGGTCTGCAAAGAGCTTGTTCAGTTGCCAAGTGTGTTAGATGAGAAGACAGTTGATCAAGCTTTCCTTGATAAATTGTCCTTCTGCTTAAGAATTTTGAAGCTGCTTGGAAGTCTTTCCAAAGATGTTCAAAGTATAGAAAACGATGGCTCATTGTTACAGGCAGTAGCTTCATTTACGGATGCTTTTCCTAAGCTGTTTAAGGTTTTTTCTGAATTCGCTAACCACACAGCTACAGAGGGTAATATTGAGAGTCTTTCTCTTGCGCTGGTGGAGGGATTTCTTAATCTCATCCAACTCATTTTTGGCAAGAGCAGTGTTTTTCAGAATGTCCAGGCATGTGTGTCAGCTTCTATTCTCAACAATCTAGATGCCTCAGTGTGGAGATATGATGCGTCCTCTTGTAATTTGTCCCCTCCTCTTGCTTACTTCCCTCGGTCTGTCATCTACACATTGAAACTCATTCAAGATCTCAAGAGACAACCATACCATATCCAAGATCTGAGGATTTTAGAGTCAGAAGTCACCTATGACAATACCAATCCTTCTGTTGATTCTGTTTATTTCCATCTGCGCCAGGAAATGATCCCGTTGCTCAAGTGCTTCACGGTCGAGGATATAATGAGAGTGATATTTCCTTCATCAAGTCGATGGATGGATGACTGCTTCCATCTTGTTTATTTCCTCCATCGCGAAGGTGTAAAATTACGTCCAAAAGTGGAGAGGACGTATTNAATTACGCTGATGTCTGAATGCATTGAATCTGATGTCCAGGCGCAGTCAGTAGTAAAGCCCTCCTTTCAACAAGACTCTAGAAACTTGAATCCCTTAACTCGACACCTGGCTGTTGTTCACCTTGGCTGTGTTTTTCGTCTGATTATGGTCTGCAAAGAGCTTGTTCAGTTGCCAAGTGTGTTAGATGAGAAGACAGTTGATCAAGCTTTCCTTGATAAATTGTCCTTCTGCTTAAGAATTTTGAAGCTGCTTGGAAGTCTTTCCAAAGATGTTCAAAGTATAGAAAACGATGGCTCATTGTTACAGGCAGTAGCTTCATTTACGGATGCTTTTCCTAAGCTGTTTAAGGTTTTTTCTGAATTCGCTAACCACACAGCTACAGAGGGTAATATTGAGAGTCTTTCTCTTGCGCTGGTGGAGGGATTTCTTAATCTCATCCAACTCATTTTTGGCAAGAGCAGTGTTTTTCAGAATGTCCAGGCATGTGTGTCAGCTTCTATTCTCAACAATCTAGATGCCTCAGTGTGGAGATATGATGCGTCCTCTTGTAATTTGTCCCCTCCACTTGCTTACTTCCCTCGGTCTGTCATCTACACATTGAAACTCATTCAAGATCTCAAGAGACAACCATACCATATCCAAGATTTGAGGATTTTAGAGTCAGAAGTCACCTATGACAATACCAATCCTTCTGTTGATTCTGTTTATCTCCATCTGCGCCAGGAAAGGATCCCGTTGCTCAAGTGCTTCACGGTCGAAGATATAATGAGAGTGATATTTCCTTCATCAAGTCAATGGATGGATGACTGCTTCCATCTTGTTTATTTCCTCCATCGCGAAGGTGTAAAATTACGTCCAAAAGTGGAGAGGACGTATTCCAGTTTAAGATCCAACAGTTTTGCGGAAGTCGAAAGCCAAATTTCTCATGACGATGAAGCCCTGTTTGGGAACTTGTTTTCTGAGGGTAGCCGTTCTCTGTGTTCCATAGAACCAAATGATCAACCACCTGTTTCCGTTAGCAGCAATTTACCATTGCAAGCTGCTAGGGAACTATTGAATTTTCTTAGAACGTGCATTTTTTGTCAAGAATGGGTTCCTAGTATATACGAAGATGGATGTAAAAAGCTTGACACTAGTCACATTGATATCCTGCTCAATATAGTAGGCTGTAGTATTGAAGACAAGGCTTCTGATGGTGGTTGCATGCTCCAAGATGAGGGGAAACCTGGACACGTTGCCTTTGAGCTGTTACTCAATCTCCTGAGAAGTCGTGCTCTGTCCGATTCTCTTGAGTCCTACCTTTTTCAGCAAATCCTTGTTGTTGAAAATA
>NC_025699.1:318361-321049 GCF_000633955.1 Camelina sativa | reverse complement strand
TCCATCTTGTTTATTTCCTCCATCGCGAAGGTGTAAAATTACGTCCAAAAGTGGAGAGGACGTATTCCAGTTTAAGATCCAACAGTTTTGCGGAAGTCGAAAGCCAAATTTCTCATGACGATGAAGCCCTGTTTGGGAACTTGTTTTCTGAGGGTAGCCGTTCTCTGTGTTCCATAGAACCAAATGATCAACCACCTGTTTCCGTTAGCAGCAATTTACCATTGCAAGCTGCTAGGGAACTATTGAATTTTCTTAGAACGTGCATTTTTTGTCAAGAATGGGTTCCTAGTATATACGAAGATGGATGTAAAAAGCTTGACACTAGTCACATTGATATCCTGCTCAATATAGTAGGCTGTAGTATTGAAGACAAGGCTTCTGATGGTGGTTGCATGCTCCAAGATGAGGGGAAACCTGGACACGTTGCCTTTGAGCTGTTACTCAATCTCCTGAGAAGTCGTGCTCTGTCCGATTCTCTTGAGTCCTACCTTTTTCAGCAAATCCTTGTTGTTGAAAATAGTGACATCAGCTATAATGATAAGACTCTGGCGCTGTTGGCTCACACTCTTCTTTGCAGGCCGGGATTGGCTGGGGCACAGCTAAGAGCCAAAATTTATGATGGTTTTGTTAATTTTATTGCCGAGAGAGCAAGAAGTATATGTGCTGAAGCTTTGAGTCTCAAGGAGTTGACTGCATGTCTTCCCTCTGCTTTCCATATTGAGATTCTTCTTATGGCTTTCCATCTATCAAGTGAAGAAGAAAAGGCAAAGTTCTCAAATCTCATTGCTTCGTGTCTGCATAAAGTTGATACCCCGTCAGGAATATGTGATGGTCCCCAGCTGTCCAGCTGGGCAATGCTGATATCTAGGTTGTTAGTGCTGTTGCACCATATGTTGTTACATCCAAACACATGCCCAACATCATTGATGCTAGATCTAAGGTCTAAACTGAGGGAAGTTCGTAGCTGTGGTAGTAATTTGCATGTAACCATTGGTGATCATTTATCTTCTTGGGCGTCTGTTGTAGCAAGGGGCATAACTGATTCATGGGCTGAAGAGGAGTCAGTCAGCCATCTGATGAGTCAAATGATTGACTTTTCTCCACATCCTCCTACATTTCAGAATGATGTATCTGCTGCCAAAACTCTAAACTTGAATTATGGAGATTTATCTGCTAGTTTGTCCCGGGTTTTGGGGTTGTGGAAGGGAAAAAAGGCAGGAAAAGTGGAAGACCTAATAGTGGAAAGATACATTTTCTTACTTTCTTGGGATATTGCTCGTATCAACTGTGCATTGGATAGTCAGCCTTCCTTGCATGTTAATTACCAGGAATTGGACATATCTAGCTCTGTGGATCTCATCTGTACCAGTCATTTGCTTGTTGGCGACATCAATTTTGTTGGTAAGAATATAGAGTTGAGAAACATTCTGATCGGTGTTTTAAGTCAGCTCCAGGCAGCACCTGAGCAGGTGGTTGAGGATTTGGGTTGGGACTTTATTCGCGGAGGATCCTGGCTCTCCCTTCTGTTGTACTTTCTTGATGGTGGTGTCTGGGGTTATTGCAAGAACAATTCATGTTCAGAAATCGATCCATTCTGGAGGGAGTGCGCATCTATTGACGCCAATTATTTTGCTGCTGCAGAAGGTGTAGTCTCTTACTTGATGGAGACTGGTGATATTACAGAACTGCTGAGAATGCTTTCATCATTGGTTAGCAAATATTTACGAGTGTATAAGAAAGCTTTCCTTGCAACTTTTAGCGCTTGGAATCATCATGGTCATAGTTCGCCTTCTCTGCTACTTCTCAAGCATACTCAATTTGGCAAAAGTCTCCAAGGTGAATATGTGAAGATTGGTGACAATTCTCTCCATCTTCAATGCATTTTTTATCTGTCGAAACTGGATGCTCTGGGTGATGGAAGAGGTTCGGGTGTTTTATGGAAAGTGTTTTGGGAATTTATGGTACATGGGTTTCCCACTAGTCTTCAAACTTCCAGTGCGATTCTTCTTTCATGTATTCTAAGCATAAGATGCATTGTGCTGACAATAGATGGCTTACTCAAGCTGGGCAACTCAAAGGAGAAGTTTGGGGTAGATACTTGTGTACTTCATCAGATACTTGATTCTATCATGATTATTAAGTTTGATCAGGTATTCGAAAATTTTCATGGGAAATGTGAGGAAATCCGTCAAAATATATGTGCAGCGTTGCAGCTTCCAGATTTGACGGAGTTGTTCCTGATGAAAGACATGGAGGGGTTTGTAAGAGATATCTGTGCTGAGCAGATAGATAGAAGCCATGTGCTTGAAGGGGTGATTACCAAGATTGTTGATGTTATGGATAGTCTAAGCAAGGATTCTTCGAAATCGGATATTTTCAAATTTTATCTTGGTGTAGATGCAGTCTCTGAGACTACCAGGGAATTCTACCAGTTGCAACGTGGAGATCTCTCTGTTTTTATTGACTCATTGGACTACTGTTCCTTGGAACCGGTTAACATAAAAGTACTCAACTTCCTTGTTGACCTCTTGTCTGTGGCTCCATCCACTGATCTCAGGAGAAAAGTACAGCAAAAGTTCATTGACATGGATTCGATAACTTTATCTGGGTGGCTGGAGAGAAGACTGTTGGGTTCCTTCACTGAGGAAATAGATGGGAAAAAGACTGCAAAAGGGAATTCTCTTTCTT
>NC_025699.1:265127-318301 GCF_000633955.1 Camelina sativa | reverse complement strand
TACAGATGCAAATGATCGGAGGGGTGTCCAGAGTTCCACTCTAGTTGTTTCCCAGTCTGCTTTAGATGTTCAAGAGAGAGATGACTTTGCGTCTCAGCTGATTCGCGCATGCAGTTTCCTCAGGAATCAAGAGTTTGTTAATTATCTAATGAACATACTTCAGCAGCTAGTGCATGTTTTTAAGTCCCGTGCGGCCAATGTTGAAGCACGTGGATCAAGCTCTGGTTCAGGTTGTGGAGCCATGCTCACAGTCAGAAGAGATTTACCTGCGGGTAACTATTCCCCCTTCTTTTCGGATTCATATGCAAAAGCCCATAGAGCAGATATATTTGTGGACTATCACAGGCTGCTACTTGAGAATGTGTTTCGCTTAGTTTATACCTTGGTTAGACCTGAAAAACAAGAGAAAATGGGAGAGAAGGAAAAGGTTTACAGGAACACTTCTTCTAAAGATTTGAAGTTGGACGGTTTCCAGGATGTTTTGTGCAGCTATATTAATAACCCTCATACAGCTTTTGTTAGGAGATATGCTAGAAGGCTGTTCTTGCATCTTTGCGGAAGCAAAACTCAATACTACAGTGTCCGAGATTCTTGGCAGTTTTCCAATGAAGTGAAAAGCCTATACAAGCATGTTGAAAAGTCTGGTGGTTTTGAAAACAATGTTTCATATGAAAGGAGTGTAAAGATTGTGAAGTCGCTTTCTACAATTGCTGAAGTTGCTTTGGCGCGGCCTCGGAACTGGCAGAAGTACTGTCTCAGGCATGGAGATTTTCTGTCCTTCTTACTGACTGGCGTATTCCATTTTGCAGAAGAGTCTGTTATTCAGACACTTAAACTCCTCAATTTGGCCTTTTATCAAGGAAAAGATGTGAGCAGCTCAGTGCAGAAAGCTGAAGCAACTGATGTAGTGACAGGCTCAAACCGTTCAGGATCTCAGTCCGTGGATTCAAAGAAGAAGAAAAAAGGTGAAGATGGGCATGATTCTGGATTGGACAAATCATATGTGGATATGGAAGGGGTGGTAGATATCTTCAGTGCCAAGGGCGGAGATCTCTTGAGACAGTTTATTGATTTCTTTTTGCTGGAATGGAATTCGAGCTCTGTTCGCACTGAAGCAAAGTCCGTTATTTATGGCTTGTGGCATCATGGAAGACACTCGTTCAAAGAAAGTCTGTTAGCAGCACTTTTGCAGAAGGTTAGATACTTGCCAGCATATGGTCAGAATATTGTTGAGTACACAGAGCTTGTCTCCTTGTTGCTCGGCAAGGCTCCAGAAAACAACTCAAAGCAAGCAATTAACGAGCTTGTGGATCGTTGCCTGAACCCTGATGTGATAAGGTGCTTTTTTGAGACGCTGCATTCTCAAAACGAACTCATTGCCAATCATCCAAACTCCCGTATATACAGCACTCTGGGTAATCTTGTGGAATTTGATGGTTATTATCTTGAGAGCGAACCTTGTGTTGCCTGCAGTTCTCCTGATGTGCCATATAGCAAAATGAAGCTTGAAAGTTTGAAATCCGAGACAAAGTTTACCGATAACCGCATCATTGTGAAATGTACTGGTAGTTATACGATACAGTCTGTGACCATGAATGTTCATGATGCACGAAAGTCAAAGTCGGTGAAGGTCCTAAACTTGTATTACAACAATCGCCCTGTCTCGGATTTATCAGAGCTTAAAAACAACTGGTCACTGTGGAAGCGCGCCAAAAGTTGCCATCTGTCTTTTAACCAAACTGAACTGAAGGTGGAATTTCCTATTCCTATTACTGCATGTAACTTCATGATCGAGTTGGATTCCTTCTATGAGAATCTTCAGGCGTTATCTCTTGAACCATTACAGTGCCCTCGATGCAGTCGACCTGTTACTGATAAACATGGTATTTGCAGCAACTGCCATGAGAATGCTTATCAGTGCAGGCAATGCCGTAACATAAACTATGAAAATTTGGATTCTTTCCTCTGCAACGAGTGTGGCTATAGCAAGTATGGGAGGTTTGAGTTTAACTTCATGGCAAAACCAAGCTTCATATTTGATAATATGGAAAATGACGAAGATATGAAGAGGGGATTGGCTGCAATAGAGTCCGAGTCGGAAAATGCTCACAGGAGATATCAGCAACTCTTGGGCTTCAAGAAGCCGCTTCTGAAGATAGTATCAAGCATTGGTGAAACTGAAATGGATTCGCAGCACAAGGACACTGTCCAACAAATGATGGCATCTTTACCTGGTCCCTCATGCAAGATAAACCGCAAAATCGCGCTTTTGGGTGTATTGTATGGTGAGAAGTGCAAAGCTGCTTTTGATTCTGTCAGCAAAAGTGTACAAACACTGCAGGGGCTACGCAGAGTTTTGATGAGCTATCTCCATCAGAAAAACTCAAATTTTTCTTCAGGTGCCTCAAGATGTGTGGTCTCAAAGACCCCAAATAATTGTTATGGTTGTGCCTCTACTTTTGTCACTCAATGTCTTGAGATTCTTCAAGTTCTGTCGAAGCATCCAAGATCTAGGAAACAACTTGTTGCAGCTGGTATTTTGTCTGAGTTGTTTGAAAACAATATTCACCAGGGTCCGAAAACAGCTCGTGCTCAAGCTAGAGCAGCTCTTTCTACTTTCTCGGAGGGTGATCTGAATGCAGTGAATGAGTTAAACAATCTGGTACAGAAGAAAATAATGTACTGCCTTGAACACCATCGTTCCATGGACATTGCGCTCGCCACTCGTGAGGAGATGTTGTTGCTTTCAGAAGTATGCTCTCTCACGGATGAATTTTGGGAGTCAAGACTGCGCCTTGTTTTTCAGCTACTATTTTCTTCCATTAAATTGGGTGCTAAACATCCTGCGATATCAGAGCACATAATTCTTCCCTGCCTTAAGATTATTTCTGTGGCATGTACACCTCCAAAACCAGATACAGCAGAGAAAGAGCTAACGATGGGAAAATCTGCTCCTGCAGTGCAAGGAAAGGATGAGAATGCTGCTGGCATCATAAAGTATTCGTCAGAAAGTGAAGAACATAGCTCGGATGTGTCTCAGAAGACACGAGATATTCAGCTTGTGAGTTATTTGGAATGGGAGAAAGGGGCGTCATATATCGACTTTGTGAGGAGGCAATACAAAGCCTCTCAGTCAATTAGAAGTGCTAACCAAAAGTCTAGAACCCACAGATCAGATTTCCTGGCACTTAAATATACACTTAGGTGGAAGCGACGCTCTAGCAGGACATCTAAAGGTGGTTTGCAGTCATTTGAGCTCGGATCTTGGGTCACAGAGCTTATTCTTAGTGCATGTTCTCAATCTATCAGGTCCGAGATGTGCACACTGATTAGTTTACTCTCTGCCCAAAGCTCACCTAGGCGCTACAGGCTGATCAATTTGCTGATAGGCTTGCTTCCCGCTACGCTTGCAGCGGGTGAAAGCAGCGCAGAATACTTTGAACTGCTTTTCAAAATGATAGAGACACAAGATGCACTTTTATTCTTAACTGTTCGGGGCTGTCTGACAACAATCTGCAAATTGATCTCCCAAGAGGTGGGAAACATTGAATCTCTAGAAAGGAGTCTTCAGATAGACATTTCACAGGGATTTACCCTCCACAAGCTCTTAGAACTCCTTGGAAAGTTCTTAGAGGTTCCAAATATTCGTTCCAGGTAAATTTCTCATCATTAAATCTATTGATCTTACATTGACTTCTTCATACGTGTCTAATGTTTTGAGTGTGGCAGATTCATGAGAGACAATTTGCTGTCTCATGTTCTGGAGGCCCTCATTGTAATCCGTGGCTTAATAGTGCAAAAGACGAAGCTTATAAATGATTGCAACAGACTCCTAAAAGATCTTCTTGACGGACTTCTGCTTGAAAGCATTGAAAACAAAAGACAATTCATCCGTGCCTGTGTTTCTGGACTGCAAACCCATGCAGAAGAGAAAAAAGGACGTACCTGTTTGGTAAGAAGAATTGTCATTCGGACCACTGTATCATCTTTAAAATAGTATTTTTGGAGATATTAATCACGTTACAGTCTCTGGAGATTTTCTATACTTCTCTTTAGGCATCACTTGAAGTCGATGACATTTATTTTGTTATAATTAACATATATCCTTGACTAGTGTTTTGACCATTTCAATTGTATTTGCAGTTTATTCTTGAGCAGCTTTGTAATTTGATCTGCCCGTCAAAACCCGAGGCTGTATATATGCTGATCTTGAACAAATCACACACGCAAGAGGAGTTTATTCGGGGATCAATGACGAAAAATCCATATTCGAGTGCTGAGATTGGCCCACTGATGCGGGATGTTAAAAACAAGATCTGTCAGCAGTTGGACCTCTTAGGTCTACTGGAAGATGACTATGGCATGGAGTTGCTTGTAGCAGGAAACATCATTTCACTAGACCTGAGCATAGCTCAAGTTTATGAGCTGGTTTGGAAGAAATCAAATCAGTCTACTACTTCACTGACCAACTCCGCACTTTTAGCTTCAAATTCAGCTCCTAGCAGGGATTTCCCTCCGATGACGGTGACATACAGACTTCAGGTTTGTGACCTTTTTCTGGTGAATAGCTAGGCCAAAGATGGTTTTGCTCACCTTTACTTACTGTTTAGGCCCCTTATAAAACAACTAGTTATTTCGTGTTTCTGTTTTTACTAAAAGCTGTGACAAATATTGGCAGGGGCTAGATGGTGAAGCTACGGAGCCTATGATCAAGGAATTGGAAGAAGATAGAGAAGAATCACAAGATCCAGAGATTGAGTTTGCAATAGCAGGTGCAGTTCGGGAATATGGTGGTCTGGAAATTTTACTTGATATGATCAAGGTAAGCTTCGTAAAACTACGAAACGAAATTGGGATCCTCCCACTCTCTGTCACTGCTCTGTATACTTACACTGGTCTGTCCTTAGTGTTTTAGTGCACTTTTAGGTACACCGTGAAGAGGAATAGTTATATTACCAAAGTGGCTTTTTAAGATAAATTTAATGTATTTGAACGAAGCTGGTTAAGGTCGCAGATTAAATTTATATTGATCATTTTGCACTTTGCAGAGTTTACGAGATGACTTCAAATCTAACCAAGAAGAGATGGTTGCAGTTCTTGATCTCTTAAACCATTGCTGCAAGATTAGAGAGAACAGGCGAGCTCTACTCAGGCTAGGGGCTTTAAGCGTACTTCTTGAAACAGCTAGAAGGGCATTTTCTGTAGATGCTATGGAGCCAGCTGAAGGTATTCTTTTAATTGTTGAGAGTTTGACACTTGAAGCAAATGAAAGTGACAGCATCAGCGCCACGGAAAGTGCTTTGACTGTCAGTAACGAGGAAACTGGAACTTGGGAACAGGCCAAGAAGATAGTGCTTATGTTCTTAGAAAGGCTAAGCCATCCTTCAGGGCTTAAGAAATCGAACAAACAACAAAGGAACACGGAGATGGTTGCTAGAATCTTGCCTTACTTAACATATGGCGAGCCTGCAGCTATGGAAGCACTCATAGAGCATTTTAGCCCTTACCTGCAAAACTGGTCCGAATTTGATCAGCTTCAGCAACGTCATGAGGAGAACCCCAAGGACGAGAGCATTGCTCAGCAAGCTGCGAAGCAGAGGTTTACTGTGGAGAATTTTGTAAGAGTGTCAGAATCTCTCAAGACAAGTTCATGTGGAGAGAGGTTAAAAGACATAGTTTTGGAGAATGGTATCATAGCTGTTGCTGTCAAACACATCAAGGAAATTTTCGCTGTCACAGGACAGGCTGGGTTCAAATCTAGCAAGGAATGGCTTTCGGCTCTTAAACTTCCCTCAGTACCTCTTATTTTGTCAATGCTAAGAGGATTATCGATGGGGCATTTGCCTACACAAACATGCATAGACCAGGGAGGTATTCTAATTTTACTTCATGCCTTAGAAGGAGTCTCTGGAGAAAACGAGATTGGTGCAAGGGCTGAAAATTTGCTAGACACACTCGCTGATAAAGAAGGAAACGGATTTCTAGAAGTGAAAGTCCGTGCATTGCGAGATGCCACCAAAGATGAAATGAGACGCCGTGCACTAAGAAAGAGAGAGGAGCTCCTACAGGTAAATTTAATAATGAATCTCTCGCAAGGAAATTAAAAGTGTAATTTGGTCTTGTGACAATGTTTACCAACTTTTTCTTTTGTATCAGGGACTTGGAATGCGTCAAGAGCTATCTTCTGATGGTGGTGAAAGGATTGTGGTTTCTCAACCAATTCTTGAAGGTTTTGATGATGTAGAGGAAGAAGAGGATGGATTAGCTTGCATGGTGTGCAGAGAAGGCTACAAGCTCAGACCTACTGATTTATTAGGAGTCTACTCTTACGGCAAACGGGTGAATCTCGGTGTTGGCAATTCTGGAAGTGCACGTGGTGAATGCGTATACACTACCGTGAGCTACTTCAATATCATTCATTTCCAATGCCATCAAGAGGCGAAAAGAGCAGATGCTGCTCTTAAAACCCCGAAGAAAGAATGGGAAGGAGCTATGTTACGTAACAATGAATCTCTTTGCAACTCTCTCTTCCCTGTCAAGGGTCCCTCAGTTCCCTTAGCTCAGTATCTTCGTTATGTTGACCAGTACTGGGATAATCTCAGTGCTCTTGGTAGAGCCGACGGGAGCAGACTCCGTCTACTGACATACGACATTGTCCTGGTAAGTTAAAATTTTGTTCTGAAACGTTCACGATTACTAGGTGTAGGCGTTTGGTTATATAGTGTTAAAATTTAGTTTTGTTTCATACTCAATCCAAACTGCATTCCAAACAGCTCATCAATCGCTTTGGTTAATTTCGTTTCGTATTTGCTCTGTGATTTGCTAACAATTTGTGTTTCCTCTGTAGATGCTGGCTCGGTTTGCAACAGGAGCTTCGTTTAGCGCGGATTGCCGAGGTGGAGGAAGAGATAGCAATTCCCGTTTCTTGCCTTTCATGTTCCAAATGGCCCGTCATCTTCTCGACCAAGGAGGCCCCATGCAACGCACCAACATGGCTAAATCGGTCTCATCCTATATTTCATCGTCTTCACTATCTACCGCAACAACGCCGCCATCTGACTCCCGACCCTTAACTCCTGGATCTCAGCTTTCCTCAAGTGGAACCGAGGAAACGGTTCAGTTCATGATGGTAAACTCGCTTCTATCAGAATCATATGAATCATGGCTCCAACACCGTCGTATTTTTCTCCAGCGTGGGATTTACCATACTTTCATGCAACACTCTCACGGTCGGGTAGCTTCTCTCGCTGCGGAATCAACCAGTTCAGGAGGCAAAACTCAAGACGCAGAAACCTTAACCGGCGATGAACTGCTCTCTATTGTCAAACCAATGCTGGTCTACACCGGTATGATAGAACAGCTTCAACAGTTCTTCAAAGCAAACAAAGCAAAGAAACCGGTCCACGTCGAACCAAACAAGAAAGAAGGTACATCAAGTGGAGTAGAGCTTGAGGCATGGGAGACTGTAATGAAAGAGAAGCTATTGAATGTGAAAGAAATGGTAGGTTTCTCCAAGGAATTGATATCGTGGCTCGCCGAAATAAACTCTGCAACTGATCTGCAAGAAGCTTTTGATATTGTCGGAGTTCTGGCTGATGTTTTGTCCGGAGGAGTTACACAATGCGATCAGTTTGTCAGATCAGCGATTGATGTTGGGAATGGAAAAGGCTGAGAAAAAGTTTTGGTTTCGGGAAGGACGAAGAGCTCTATGTGTTTTAATTTGATCGTGTCTCTTGTCATTGGTATTGTGATTGATTGTCATTGTAGAAAAATTGTCATTGTTGTAAACACTTGTTTTGTTGTTTTATCAATGCAAAAACACACGTATTGCTCTTTGTTTAACATGGCAGCCATCTAATTACAACTCACTCGAGCGTGTCCAAATTTGAACCGCATTTGGCTTCGTTACAGGTGTAGCATTTTTATGCAAAATGTATAAGACCCGGTTAATTTGCATTTTCTTAGTTCAAATTCGGTTTTGGTGTTTCAAGATATTAAAAAAAATTATAAGAGCCCAATTTGAACTTTTTGGGTCAAGAATTGGATTTTGCTAATTTATCTCTATTCAATTATTTATTTATTTTTAGAACCAACTTTTGTGTCTGCCCACTAAAGTAGGAGTTGCTATCTATTCACGTACCGCTTTATCCGACGCGCACTTGAAGCGTTGATCGCGTCGAGTTTAAAGGGCTGGACTATAGTCTATAGTCCAAAGGAAACAATGTTTTTGGTCTACTTTTAACCCTTGCGGCAATATAGACGCCTTACGTCTTATGTTAGCAAAGACATAATTTGATGAAAATTTGTTTTTTTGTTTCTTGTTTTCTAAACTCAAAAACTTTTTTGTCCCATTCAATCAAAATTTCGTCATTTTTAGCACAAAATCTCAAAATAATTATCTTCTTTCAAGCACCCAAAAATTGACTACAACCAAAATTCGCAAAATGCTCATTTATATTGTTTTCGTATCTTTTCTTTTTTTCACGCAATGTATGTAAAAATATATGGACAGCAATAATTGCCTAAACTTGAGAATGGCACGTCATGCTTCAAGCATTGAGCCACCGACACTACTTTCTTTATGCTCGTGGAGATATTAATTGTTAAGTGTCCTTTTATTATTATATATTATTAATATATATTAATTTATATATCTCCACGAGCGTAAAGAAATTATATATTATTAATTTATATATTATTAATATAAAATTTTATATTAATAATATATAATATATATATATAATAATATATAATATATATATATAATAATATATAATTTATATATATATATAATAATATAATAATATATAATTTTATATTATAGAAATTATATATTATTAATTTATACACTACTTTCTTTTTATATATTATTAATATAAAATTATATATTATTAATTTATATTATTGATGGGACCATATATTTACAAAGGATTTTCAAAAAATTATTATTTTATTATATTATCGAATTGTGTCCAAAATTACACTAGTCCCAACTTGGGACTGGAGAAATTTATTAATTTATAGAGATTATTAATTTACCGAGTATTAATTTATAGAGGGTATACTTGTACGTATGGAGTAATTAATTCTTGTTTCCTTAAAAAAGAAAGGAGAACAGTATTCAGTGTCTTCGTAGTTACGAGTATTTTCGTGCCATTGTGAAATTTCATGCTCATAAATTTACTCAAAGTGTATATAAACATTAAAACCAAGGTATTTTTATAAATTAGCTTAGGTTTATATCTCAAATTTCACGACTATGTTAACAATACAATGTACATATAAATTTAGCATATACTATAATCTCAACGAGTTTATAAACATGTATCATTGAATTAAAATGATATTCAAGAATAACCAAAAACAAAAATTCATAATATTCAATAAAAAAAAGCAAATTACATATTTTTTTGAGTTTAGATCTCTCTCTAGAGTTCATCTTGCTATCTTCGGTGAAGCAAAAGTTTGCAATCTTTGCACTAATAGATTTGGTACCACAGACTATAACTGTATTTTGGGGCCTCAAATCACGATGAACATACTTCAATTTTGTGAAGATGGTTTAAGCCATTACTAACATCCTTCATCAGATCGACCATCAGACCATCAATATACCCTTTGTTAAGGGTCACACTGTTCTTCTGGATAAACACACCAAGAGCTTCAGGACATGGTAGTCGAGTTGCTGTGCCTAAGCTGTGCAAATATTTAACCAGTGTCTCTAAAGTAAAACTCCATCTGTCTTGAGAGAGGTACAAATAATTGTCATCTTGATCCAACGACACCCAATCCAGAATGTTTTGGTGTTTATCCCAGGCTTCCATCCACTTGATTTCTCTGTCCATTCTTTCTAAACTCTCATCAGAGATCAACATCCGCTTCACCATCAATTTTTTCCCAGGGTCATAAAACCCTAGGCATGAATCAAAATTGTCTCCTTCATCCACTGGATCTTTATAAACAAAGAGCTTCGCCCCAACCTTAGTCCACTGATTTTCTGCTTGTTTGAAACTCGTCGAGAACATCTGAACATGTTGATATGATCTGTTTGTTTTAGAAGACACCTATCATTGAATTAAAATCTTGATTTGCAATCCAAGTTGGGTGGTACATTTAATTGGATTGCCTCTCGCGTTACGTCCAAAACGAAACCCACCTTAATGCACCCCCACACATTTACGTTCACACAAACCCCAACTGTTTATTTCTTTATTTATTAATTAACATGCATATATGTACTTTTATTTATTTATTCTTTTACAATTGATGTTGCGAATCTTTTAATATATATATAGTTTTGAAATAATAAGCATTTCATGCATCACAATACTATATGAGACTTATAAAACATCAACTTCGTTGTCGAGGGTCTTGCATGTTAAGAGCCCTTTTCTAGACTTCTAACCATAAACTAATCAATCATAAATTCTTTATGACTCACAAAAAACAAAAATTTAATCGTTTTCAGTCGACTACATAAATTTTAAATTTAAATTTGTTATGCATATATAAGTTAATGTGTTAATCTATTTTTATGTTCTGTTGGTTTCTAAAAATAATTTCCTAGTGGCTATACATTAGCAATCTACATATATTTTAAAGTTATACGCTATGTAACTATCGATATGTATGTCAGTAAAAAAAAAACTATCGATATGTATGTCAGTTACTTACTGACAGTAAGTGTGTTATATGAATAACCACACACATGTGAAGTTTCTATGAATTGTAACTTGATCGGAAGAGATAGTAAAATACAAACAAAGTAAAGCAACTTGCCAGGTCACGGGGCTTTGTCCTCTATCTCTCTTCTGGTGAATTTTTTCAATTCTCATATAAACTATGTTTTGAAATTAGTTTCTGTCTGTGTTTTCTGTCCGCACTAGGAAATCTGCGAAAACATATACATCATTATTATTAAGTATATATATCACGTGAAGTAAAACTATTTGGGTTTTGATGTTAAGTTGTATATTTATTTGTGATCTTCTTGATACATAAGTCTAATTCTTAAAACTAAAATGAAAACTGATAGACCGATAGTGATATACTGATATTCATGCTACAAAAGTATATTATATTTAGTTTAGTGTTCCGTGGATATTTATACGATGCTTCAAATGAAGCTAAGGTACCAAATTCAGTTTATGTTTGCTCTTTAATTTTACTCATTATATAGAAAACATGTTAATACTTTCAATTATTTTATTTAAGAGTACAGTAAGAAAACTATACATACATACCATATATGGACCTACATATTTTGTGTAATCTTCTGGAAAACAAAATCTAAATGTGGACAACTGTCAACGAGAGAGATCCACAAGACTAGAAAATGTCTCTTTGTATTCGTTATAGAGTTGCGTTTGCTAAATTGTAGTCATTAACTACATTATCAATAACTAATGTATATGGTTGTGGTCATCATCACTCATCAGTACTAATCACTGATCAATAGAAAAATTATAGATCTATTTAGATCAATAAATATTCTTTTGTTTTTCTGCTTTTTTTTTTTGTTTGCGTTTAATTTAAGTTTGGCACTGAACTATATACTTCATCGGTTTTAGTTAACTTAAGAAAATGGTTTGAGACGGGACTTGTTGATGTGGTTTTAGCTATAACTGAAAGTATATAGTTATACTTAAACTTCCTAATAAATGCTAAAATATACACACACACACAAAAAAAAGATTTAGCGATTAAAATATACACTAATTAATTAACGATATGGTCAAACAAAACTGAAAAGTTGACTGTTTTCAACCATAGTATGTAACTTGTGAGAAGATAAAAGTTGAAATCAAGTCGTGGGGGAGAGTTGAACTTACCATAGACTGATTAATTAAGAAGATAAAACAATATTTTTAGTAGAATGTAGTATTGTGATTATTATCCTCACCAGTCACCAATAATTTAAGACTTGGTTCATGCATGAAATTTATAAACTTTTAAAGAAAATTATCAAATCAGAATGTATCAAAAAAAAATTTGATGAATCGAATCCGTATTGAATTTTAATAGATTGTGTATCCTTTAAGAGAGTAGTATTTATTTCTAATCACATTACAATGCAGCTATATAAGGATGGTTCCAACTGTCTCACACAAAAAAGGTTAACAAAACGGTCACAAAAAAAAAAGACTACCGACAAAAAAAAAAAGACAGTTCATTTGTTTTTTCTTTTTCTTTTTCTTGATGAGAAGAAAGTAGTAATCTTTTGGCACATTCTTGTCCTGATCTTCTTCTTCTTTTGTTCCTAATCTTTCTGAGTAGCTTCGATCTCATCCAGTTTCCATTGATCTCTCTCAGACTTGGATCTGGACGAAGAAGAAGAATCTCTCCCTTACCAAGCATTCTCATAAAGCTTCCTCCTTTTTAAGTATAGTACTAGTTTAAAGAATCGTCATTGCATTGTAATTAGGAGAGTTAGTTAGCTTCCAAAGATCTAGTCTTTGAATGGGTTGAGTGAGTTTTGTCGGATGTGGTGGAAGGTTCATAAAAACTCAGATTAGTCTTTTTTTTTTTTAATTGATTAAAAAAGGCGAAATCTGTGGTTGACTTGAGCAAGAATCTGGATTCTTTCGAGGAAGAGTAATAAATGTTCTCAGAATTCCCCTGGTTTTGCGTGTAAAGGTTACATTTTTTTGAGTGTTAAAACTTATCCGAGTGTGCATTAGTATTCTTTTGTAAGCTTCTGAGGAAGACTCTCCAAGTTGCTCCGTTGTTTTGATGATACTCCCCTGTGGAGAGAGAGTGAGAGAGTTGTTAGGATTTTGGAAGAATGTGTAAAGCGGAGAAGTTTCTATACCATAGGAAACTCTGGGAGATGAAGGTTAAGTATCTAGGAGATAGTAGTAAGATAGAGAAGTTCAAGAACTCTTTGGTTTCGAGGTCTCGTATGAGCCTATGGATGATTCGTGCTATGACTATATTGTTGCTTTGGAGTTGTTTTGTTCATTTGGTTGCTTTGGGTGAGATGTGGGGACCTAGATTGTTGAAAGGCTGGCCTTCTTGTTTCAATCATCATGATTTCCCAATGGCTGCTGCTGAGATGACTTCTCTTCCCATCAAAATCGCCTTTCCTCCTAAAAGTAAGTTTCTTTCTTGTTATGTAGTAGCTTAGCTGCAACAACCTGGGAATGTCAATGTTTTGTCTGTTTGTTGTACTTTATTAGTTAAAACGATTGCAAATTTTATGCTTTTTTTTGTTTTGTCCTCTTTGTTCATCTCAGGGATATATCAGAACAATGGCTATCTTATGGTTTCTTGCAATGGGGGACTCAACCAAATGCGAGCAGCGGTATGATCAGATCAGAACTAATCCTCTTGCTTTCTTAATGTAATCTCTTAGCATATCTGAAAACTGTGTTTCTATTCGATGTGACTTTTGAACTCTGTTTTATTTCCTCAGATATGTGATATGGTCACTATTGCAAGATACATGAATGTCACACTTATTGTGCCTGAGCTTGACAAGACCTCGTTTTGGAATGATCCAAGGTGTTATGCCATCCATCTTACTCATAGCTTCTTTCTGATTTCTTCTTTTCTTTTGTATCTCAAAGTTGCTGATTGGATTTTCATGTGGGCAGTGAGTTCAAAGACATATTCGACGTAGATCACTTCATTAGTTCTTTAAGAGATGAGGTTCGTATACTCAAAGAGCTTCCTCCAAGGCTCAAGAGAAGGGTTAGGCTTGGGATGTACCATACCATGCCTCCTATTAGCTGGTCCAACATGTCCTACTACCAAGACCAGGTTATTTTCTCGTTAGTCTTTTATGAGATTAATCTTCAGTTTACTTTGTTGGTTTCTCACAAGCTTCTTTGTACCTAAATCCTTGGAAACAGATTCTTCCACTGTTAAAGAAGCACAAGGTTGTACATCTGAACAAGACCGATACACGACTTGCTAATAACGAACTGCCTGTTGAGATTCAGAAGCTGCGATGCCGAGCAAATTTCAACGGGCTTAGGTTCACTCCAAAGATTGAGGAATTGGGTAGAAGAGTAGTCAAGATTCTGAGGGAGAAAGGTCCCTTTCTTGTTCTGCATCTCAGATATGAAATGGATATGTTGGCATTTTCTGGTTGCTCACATGGTTGCAACCGCTATGAAGAAGAAGAACTAACAAGAATGAGGTCTAAGAAAGAAACTATCATCTTATATTATTTAGTTTGGACTTTGTTTTGTGTTGTGTGATATTGATGATGTTATCATTCTTTCCTGTTGTTTTAGGTATGCTTATCCATGGTGGAAAGAGAAAGTAATAGACTCAGAGTTGAAGAGGAAAGAAGGTCTTTGCCCATTGACTCCAGAAGAAACTGCTCTTACTCTATCAGCTTTGGGTATTGACCGTAATGTTCAGATTTACATTGCTGCCGGAGAAATATATGGTGGTAAAAGGCGGTTAAAGGCTTTGACTGACGTTTTTCCAAATGTGGTTAGTATCTAAAGACTCCCTAATTCCTTAATCTTTCACTCAATATATAGTCACTAAGACAGTAACTGATAACATTTTGACCAAACCAGGTCAGGAAAGAAACTCTACTCGATTCCTCTGATTTGAGTTTTTGTCAGAACCATTCTTCTCAAATGGCTGCTCTTGATTACCTTATCTCTCTCGAAAGTGATATATTCGTTCCTACATATTATGGGAACATGGCGAAAGTTGTGGAAGGTCATCGCAGGTAAATCATTTGCTGTAACTTTCTCTAATCTAAAGAAGAGGTAATGTGTTTCTTTCATCAACGACTAACGCATTATAAAATCACATACAGGTTCTTGGGTTTCAAGAAGACGATTGAGCTAAACCGTAAGTTTTTGGTTAAGCTAATAGATGAATACTATGAAGGATTGTTGAGCTGGGAAGTGTTTTCATCCACGGTTAAGGCCTTTCACTCTACACGAATGGGAGGGCCAAAGAGACGGCTAGTGATCCCAAATAGACCGAAAGAAGAAGACTACTTCTATGCCAATCCATATGAATGTCTTCAGCTATTACATGAGAATAATGGCAATTCACTAGAAGAAACCATATGATCAGATCCACCATATTGTTGTCTTTGTGGATGGAGGAGATCTTTGGGTAAGTTTAGCTTGAGCAAGATGATGCAGGACATGGGTAGATGGGGGGCTATATAACAGTCTTGAAGGTGAGGTTCCTTAAACAGATGAGAAGTTATTTAGGGTTCTTTGGTGTACAGAGATTTCCATGCATGGATGCAGAAGAAAGGTTGTAGCTTTCTTTGTTAAGTGAGCATATTTGTCCTTTGGCACCATATATCCATCATCCATGGCCTTGCAGTTTTGGTAGCTCAAAAAATAAAATTAAAAGCAGTGTAAGATTATGTTACACATTATTATTATTATTTGACAAAATAAATAAGTATTCTTTTCTTCTTTTTTTTTCATCAAAACTTGAACATTATAAATAAGTATTCTATTTTGATTTTCTTGCAATCGTTGAATCTTTGAATAAATTAAGGTCGAACGTTATTATAAAATTAGATTGCCACAAGTAATAAAGGAGTTTATTTCTTTATTATCCTACTATATTAATTGAGAAGTACAAATATGAAACTAACCTTAAAATGTGTAAAAAATTACATTCAATTGTCATTAGAAAAAATTAATTAAGGTTAATTAACTAATTTAAATAAATATAATTAAATTAAAAATAAAAAAACACTCACATGTCAAATTAAAAAATCTAAAAAAATCTAAAAAATATTTTCTCTCTCTCTCTAATAAATTTTGGACGAAATTAGTAAATTTTTTTTTAAATATATAAACCAATCAGAATTTTAAAAACTAAGATTTTATATCCAAGTATACAATACAATTATTTTTAATAACTAAATTCGAAGATTTTGTTAAGATTTCAAATTATGATTCTCCTATCATTTTTATTTTATTTTATTTACAAATTGTTTAGAACTTTCATATAATACTTATAATTAATAAAATGCATATTTTTCTGCATATGTTGTGATTTGAATTTTTTAAAACGAAAATATATTACTCAATGTATGAAAATGTGTGTTTTAATTTTCACATTGGCGGGCTGGTAAAACTAAATTTATATAGATGATAAATTAATATTTTTTATTTACTCACAATTATAACATTAAAATTACTATTTTATATTTCACATAATATGATGCAAATATAACAAATAAACAATATAAAACTGTAATAATACGTCAAAAATAAAATAATATAATATTCTAAAATAATTAGTATTCAAATAGACTAATAGATTTTTACATAACAATTTAAAATAAATATTATCTCAAACTAAATTTTTATTATTATATTATAAATTTTTTTTAAAGTGTTGATCCGTGCTTTAAGCACGGGATATATCCTAGTTATCTATTACACAAAACNTACTTATAATTAATAAAATGCATATTTTTCTGCATATGTTGTGATTTGATTTTTTTTNTCGTCTTATCTCATCAATCGCTATCTCCTCAGAAATCAATATAGCCGTTAAATCACTAATGTGTTGTGATTTTGTAAACTATAAAAATAAATAATATTGTACTATTGAATAGTCAAGTCTTGGCAAAACATAGATGAACAACCTGCTTTTGTTATTATTAATTATGAAAAATAAGAACTTGACACACTTCATCGAAATGGAAGCACGCACGCACTAAGCACGCACTAACGTCACCATTTGTAAAATATAAGCCTCAGTAAGAATACATTGGTTGCAGCAAAACAAAAACAAAAACAAAATAGCAAAATCTTACTTTTTGTACACATACATTTATGTAGTAGACCTATAGGATCTTCTTACATGCATATACTAAACTGTTATCCAAAACGAAAAGTTTCTTAGACTACCCGATACGATATGCCATATCAATTATGAATTGGAGTCCTTTTCCTCCCTTTCATACGTGAAGGATAGTCACTTCTCATTAGATTATCGATTCCCTTTGCTGAATCTGTCGAGACTAAGCCTTTTCTTGATCTTTTCTTTGTTTCAGAGTTGATTGATTCTAAACCTTTTATCTGCGGTAAAACATATATTACAAATAGGATTATATCTTCTTTTTTATTTTTTTTGCTAATGATATAAAATCTTCTTCACGACTGTTTGTGTTAGAAAACCCTCTAGATTGTATATATCAACTGTAGTATGACGCATATAATCTTTACAGAAATTAACGCTAGACCAAAGTTTGATAAATAAACAAATAAATGTTCTGTGTACCTTTCGTCCCATCAAGAGATGTTCACTTCCGCTCACTATAAGACCAAAATCCTCATATTTGGATCCACCTACATCTATTTTTACACTTATCTATAAGTCTTTCATATACAACATCAGCTTCACATAATCACATGTTTACACCATTATACGTCGTCTATGTATATCGTCATATCGACAACACACACACACAATTCATAACTACAAGATTTACACCATGACTATGGAAGAGTATATATATATTGGAAGAGTATATATATATATATAATCATTAGTATCATATAACTCAAAATATCAACTAAGAAAAAATACATAAATAACTAAGAGTTTTATCAATGGATCGGACGAACCGTGAAGCGCATGAGGAAGGTTCAACTTCACCATCGTCGTGAGGAAGAGAAGCCCTAGAAAGAGTGTGATTAACTTAGCATTTGTGTTCTTCATCTCTTTTGTCTTTGTCAATATTAAGGAAGTGGTTAGGATTTTAACTGATGTGAATGAAGCTCATATATATAGTAGAAGTTGGTTCTGAAGTTCGATAAAGTGAAAGCTAGGGTATTCCGACAATTCCATAGGCAAGACAAAAAGGCACTTCTCATCGCCTCATCGGTAATTGTAAACGATTGCGAGAAATAAATTAAAAACAAAATCTTTCCAGCAACAACAACACTTGGAAGATTGGTCAAACAAAGTTATACTAATTAACGACTAAACAATCAATATTCCAGTCTTTTTCCATCATCTTTCACAAATACGTTATATAATCAAACTCTGGTCTTACAATTATATCTCATTGCATATATATAAGACGAAGTTATTCAAATGGTGGTATACCACATATCTGTTATGGAAAGTATAAGAATGAAAAAATGTAAAATTATTTAAAGAATATCGTATATTTAGATGAGAAATTCGAGAAATAAAGAACCTAAAATAGTAAATCTAGAGAAAGTCGGTACCGACATGGAGTATAAATTAAAAGACAAAGATATGTTTCTTGGAGAAATCAAGGAGGCATGGGGAAGTTTTCATGAGTTTAAGTGCCCTAAAGTAAACATTGGAGCTAACTTAATAATAAAATCTTTGGTTACTGCTTAGGGTTTCTAAATAAAGTCCCTCCTTTTGTAGTTCCAAACATCTTTTTCAACCATAGGTTTGCTAAAAATGCTTAGTTTTGTACAATATTTAATTAAGTTTGTACGAAAAAGTATATAGTATATATATGTTACGTTGAATTTGATATATTCTTTTTGAGACACGAGGGCGGGTCCTCCGATTCAATCCTTGTGGCCTTGTTGGTGTACGATGCCACTTTAGAATAAGAAAGTATGTTGTTAAATTAGAATCACATATTCACATTCGTTGGATCATTTCCTATCTAATATTTCCGGTGTGAGTAGTTCAGTAGTTGTACAGTTAATCAACCCTTAGAGAAACATTTGAAGTCTTATTCACATGAAATGAATAGTCATTAAATACATGCAGTACAAAAACATCATAATATATAAAACTTTTGTTCGTTTATTTTATAAATTTAATTAGTAATTTAACTTTAGTTATCAATGACACTACGTACGTAGCCGTCAATTGTGGATTGGGGGCTTTCTGCTTTTTGGTCCTCGGTAGTCCCTAGCCATTAGATCGACAAATACATCCCTTTCTGATAAATGATACGATTTTTGATCTGAATACTCATGAAACCCGTCCTTCTTTTTTGGAGTATTGATTAGCGTCAGCGATTCAGTTTGTGGTTTCAGATATTTTAACTGCATGGTGAAAATATAATCATGGTATATATACACACTCTCAGATATATGAAAGTACTTGTATGGATATATAAGAAACATTAAGATCAAAATATGTGATTGCTGAAGTATTAGTAGTACTCGTAATTAATTAATTGATATAAACATATTTAATTCGATCGGTTTTAGTTGTTAATTGTGTAAATTGTGTGTACCTTTCGTCCCGTCGAGATATCCTTTGTTCCGATGGCCACATGAACATACTGATGATCGTCACCTCTTGATCCACCTAAATGCATATATAGAACAATCATATTATCAAATAAAAGAGTATATCTATAAAGAAGAAAGATAACGATTGGCTAGGGGTCAAACCTTGAAAGGCCAAAAGAAGTATAATTAAGAAGAGAAACAGAAAAGCTGAAGTTATTAACTTGGCATAACTCGACTTATTCATCTCTGTAAACTAATCGTCAATCGTGGAGAGGAAGACCCGAAAAAAAAAAGATATTTCTTTACGATCTTGAAAATGTTTATGTGAGTGAATATTCGTATGCATGTTTTGGTGGAAGTTATATGTGTGTGTATATATAGAAATAGAAAATTAAAGTCAAAAGCTATAAATTTAATTGGTTGGGTTATAATTAAATTAAGTTGTTGACGCCCTTCTAATGAACAACTTTCGATAAATATACGTGTGTAAGTCCAAACAAATAATGATATTTGCATTTTACAGAAAGAAAAAAAAAAGTTACCATGTGAAACCAGACATCTACTAATGATGATCTCTACGTAGATGCTATGGTGACTAGCGCTAATATTACACTCACCGGCCGGTGAAACAAAAGAAAGTCAAAGGCAATTATTATTTTCCATGAGCTGCGTCTATCTGTCCATCTTTTAGATGAATTAACAAGCACCAAACCATCAGCTACTTGCCAATGATAAACGTACAGTTCTTATTTCCGTTAAAAAAATTCCATCAATTAACCGCAATTATATAAATAAAAACAAGTGTCCGCCAAAAAACAAAGAAAAGTCAATGCTAGATTGCTAGATATATCATGTCTTTGCAACTCCAACCACCAGCTGCATATTAGCATAATAGCATATAACATATGGCTCCAAACCCATCAAGGATCAAAGACGTCTATGAGCTCAACAAAAGTGGATTGGTGAACACACAAGTGGATGAGCACAAGAAGGCAAGAGGTTCCATTAGTGTATATAAAATGGCAATTGGTGTATATATTTACGTTGTTTTTAATAATCAAGTGGTTCTTTTTTTCTTTCTAGCTAATAAATGTTTTCCAATTCTTATACTACAATAACAAAACTAGTCGCAACATAAATGAAACAAAATCACCGCGTACTGCATAGAGTAACCGAATTAATCTTTTGGTAAAATAAATAAAAAGGTAAAAAAAAAATATTTTCTTTACTGCTTTCTTTGTTACCTTATGAGTCAGTTTGGTCCCCCTCGCATCGGCGACATCTTTTTTATCATCGCACAAATAATAAATCGCAACTTCCTATATGGCTAATATTAGGACAGCCCCGTCTCAACAATTTTTTGGTCCCCAGGCATATAATTTTTTTAGACCCTTAACAACATAATTTTTTTCTCCATTTTTTTGACCCCATTTACTTAAGGTTTTTTTAAAAAACAAAATTTGTCCCATGGCCACCGCCCCTCTCGCTATGGGTATGAGCCGAGCTTAATTAGGATCTGCGGTACACCGCGGAGAAAAATTATTTATAACCAAGATATTTAAATTATAAGTTGTATTTGTTGGTAAATATGTTATAATAATTGTTAAATAAAACATATAATACCGCAATATAATTTATTTTTATATAATATTTATTTAATCAATTTAATTATATATGTCTATTCTCTGATACTGACAGTGTTAACAAAATAGTGAAATTAAATGATGTTTTACCCGTGTACCACTAAATTAATGATATTTTTTAATTTTATATAAATATCGATAAAATTCGTCCCGCTATATATCCCCATCCTGAGATATTTTAACTCACACTATATCATCTTATTTTTTAATATTTATTGTGTATCTACGGCATAATATTTATCATATTTAATTTTTTCAAAGTATTAAACATTTTTCATATTTAACTTTTAAATCTTTAAAATAAAGAACCAGAATAAACCAAATAAAAAATTTTAAAGTTTGAATGCCTGATAAATCAAAGTTTCTACTCATTTGTATTCAGAATTATTTTGGTCTCTTTTATAGTATGACTCTAAACCATTGTCCAATTTTTTAGACGATGTGGAATATTGTATCCGTATTTTTTATTCATCTATTGAGTAATATACGTCCGTTTTTAAAATTAACAATAGCAGCCGGTTGAAGTTGATTACCACCGTTGTTTCTCACTGTCTTGATTACAAAATTAACCGGAGCAAACACCATTACAAACCCAGTCAATATCGCGATAACTTTGTGATATCGCTTCACAAAGATACGCCATTTCTTAATCTCCCTATACACAAAAAAAAATCATATTTTTTTCAATGTTTAAACGAACGGAACGACTGTACGTAGAAAAATCTGTTACGCCGGACGCCGTCGCTCCTGCCGCCGTGGAGAGAGACTGTGGGAGAGTGTCCATTTCCATGGAGCGCTGTTCTGCAATTTTTCTTGTCACAGGTTTATACATGTATATAAAGACAAATTTTATTGTCGACTGTCGAAGCAGAGGACGACAAAAACCCAACGAACCAAAAAAAACAATTTATAATTAAAGACATCCATTTTTCTTTTCGTCTGTCAACATATATATATACTAAATTATATAACTTTGTGAAAACATTTAACGTATTTTTTGTTTTTGTTTTGTTAAAGTACCCCATTTTCATTTTTACTTTTGTATAGGAGATTTTACATTTTGTTTCACAAAAAATAGCTTTTTAATTAATTATAAATATTTTATCAATTACAAAGGTAAGACTTTTTGGTCATTTTCCCACAGATTTATATACATACTAAAGCCCGCGTATTAACACGGATATAAGAAAAATATGTGAAATTTTAAGTTATATTCAAAATATTATTTTTTTTTCATTTATCTTTTAAAGAAACCGGATTTAGAGTTCACACACTCCATATTGCAATACAATTTCTTTGTATATTACATGATAATAAAATTAGATTTTAATTCTATGCACTCAATCCCAATTAGTAACATTTATAATTTTCATATCAAAAAAATATGCATTGTATCAAATTTATATCTTACTTAATTTTTTCAAAAAACTAAAAATTAATAAAACATAATTTTCAAAGAAAAAACTGAAATATAATTTTATCTCATATTTGTACAAGTAACAATATCTTAAATATATTTGTTTCATATTTTGTAATCTCATACGTATAGTTTTCTACTTGTCCAACTAATTTTGAATAAAATTATTCTAACACTATCATAAATTAATCAAAAATTCAAAGACGTTATTATGAGAAAAAATATTTGTTTATGTAAAAATGAGTATCTACAATCCTTTTTCTTTTAGTATTAATAATTGACAGTATAATTTATTTAATTATGGTATTATATTAATTAATTGTATTATTTCTTAATTCTTTTTCTTATAGAATTAGTAATATATGAACTATCTTTTATATTTATTAAATTGTTTAAAATTTTAATTTCTTATAATTTACAAATATGTTTAAACAAAGTTTTTGTATAACATATGACAAAATCTTTAATTGTTAAAATTGACACATGTCGCGATCACATGAGTTATAACTTTGAAAACCAAGGTTTATATAATAATATAATATTGAATACGCTATCAAAATCATTCACCGATTGAAAAACTTAAGAAAATTACATTAATTTCTTATTTTGATTATCTTATTTTTCTTATATTGTGTTAATCACTAACTGTAACACTTTTTTCAGCATCACTAATTTTAACACTTGAAACCTTTTTATACTTTAATCACTTTTATGTATAAATTTCTTTTTACTATATGATTACAATAAATAATAATTGTAATTAAATTGCAAATATTTTCCTTATTAATTGTAAATATTTTTCTTATTAATTACACATATTTTCCTATTGAAATTAGTAATTTAATAGATAAAATTTCCTTTAGAATTAGTGATATAATAGATTACTTTTGATTTTATATACCTTTTAAAAATATTAATTGTAATCATTTTATTTTTAAATTTTTTTTAATTTTCCTAATAATTATTAAATGAAATTTCTTTTCTAAGTTAAAATACTATCAATATACTTGACACATGTCGCAATTATATGAATTACTAACTTTGAAAACCAAAATTTATATAATAAGATAGTTTTTCTAGTTAAAACTCGAGTTTATTGCAGGCATTATATGATGTAAAGTCCATTAGTCAATTTTTAAAATCGTAAACTTCAGTAAGCAGTTATTTATCGCTGATGAGTGATGGATATGACTTTGAAAGTTGTCTCTGCAACTATACTATCAGTTTGCCTCCTCTGTTGGTTATTGTGCATACTCTGTAAAGTCCTCTACTTTTGTGTCAAAGGATTGCATACTTAATCATTTGCTTATACATACTGATGTTGTTCATCATCTCTTTTCCAAGATCCTTTTTATAATGATGTTGGAGTCTTTTTCATTTTTCAATTTCGAACTTCCCTCAAAGTAAATAACATGTCAACAAACCAGCAAAGACACCAAAGACTTAAGGGATATGATTTTATTATTGAAACACACGAAAAACCTCAAAGGAGAGATTGTCTCGGTCATAAATAGAGCTACATCATCACTATTTAAATAAAACTCCGGCGACTTAAAACGAACTGAAGAATCCGCCGGAAAATTGAGAAAACATAAAAGAAAAAACAAAAGGGAGAAGATAGATGATATAGATTGAGCTAAATTAACCAAAACTGCGGGTGGTGGTTCTTTTTGCTGCTCAAGCTTTGGTGGGTGGGTTAAGCTCATCCCAAGCTTCAATCCAAGTGACCATAGCATCTGCAAGCTTGTCAAAGTAAGGATCAATGACACTTAGCTTCTCCTTCACCATCTTGGACAGCTCAATGTAGCATTGTTGAACTGTCACAGCTTCTTTCGAGAGCTTCGCGCTCTGGAAGAAAGGAATGATATCCTCCTGCCAGAAGATTCCCTTGTACTCCTTCTTCAGGTTCACAAACGGGTTGCTAGCTTTGCTGTGGTAAATGTAGGGCAAACCTGTCTTCACTCCCAATCCAAGATGGTCACAGATCACCTGACGAACACAACCATAAGACAGAAGTCAGTATTAAGAAAAATATATAGTTTAAATCCGCTAAAAGTAAGGAGCAGCTTGGAGAAAGTAAGTTACCTTGACACACCATCCAGCCCACATATCGTCGTAGCGACCAATAGGCTGACCATCACCCATGAGACCAAAGTACATAGCCGGGCCAATGAGCTCACGGTCAAAAGCCAAGTTCATGCCACACATAGGGAAAAGTGTTCCCTTTGGGATGGTCATGACAGCATCCACATACCTAGAAGTGATGCCAATTAAGCATTGTTAGCTTAATGAACACCCCGAAAACAAAAAATGTAGAAAGAAAATGTGAGATTAACTACCTTGTGTTCCTTTCCTTAGGCTTCACAAGTTGGGTCGGGGCATCGTAATCAGGGATGTTGAGCCACAGACCATGGGAAACAGCAGTGGAAACACCCTCACGTAGACTGAAAGGATATCCACGGACGAAGTCAGCACCTTCACGGTATGGGTCATACAAGGTGTTGAAGAAAAATGGAGATGATGGGCAGAGAAGGTTCTTGATGTGTTGCTCAAGAGCGTTCACAGCTTTTCCAGATGGATCCTTAGCAACCTATAATACATGACAACAACAAAATAATATTAAAAATTCAAATGCACGTATAAGACCATGAGGGACCAAACAATACGTTACACGTGATTAAACCAACCACATTATGAAAGCAACATCAATGCTACAATCATGCCGTAACTGAAAACTCAAAATTCTTCAAAAAGCCCCACAAACCCCTAAAGAAGGGAATTTAAAGGTTGGACTTTTCTCCTCCTTAACCTAATGACAATAACATATATGGACAGGACAATGACATGCAAGAATCTTGTGAAGTTAACTCTTAAGACACAGATAGTTTGGTCCAACAACATTGACACTACCTAAACATAAGAGATCATGACAATGCCGACAAACATAAGACAAAATTCTGAAAACAGATCGAGAACAGTGTTATAGATCTAGGTCAAAACAGTGTTATCTAATCACAGGATGACCTAAACAATTGGAATCGAATTTTCAATTTTTAAAGGTTAAGATCTGTTAAATCTACAGACTTTATCACTAGATCTAGATGACAGATCTAAAAAAACAGAATTGTGATAACTTACGAAGCAATCATCGTCAATGGTGAAGATGTACTTCTTCTTGGAGACCATGTAGCCAAAGCAACGACAAGCAGAGTCCTTGAATGAAATGCAGGAAGCTTTAGGACCAAGGATACGGTTGATGTCGTTCCTGTTGTAGAGCTCATAGTCGAACCCTTCAGGTACAGCAATGGTCTTCGATGGATCTCCATCTTGGACAATGATCAGATGGTAAGGCTGGAGAAAAGGTCTCCACATCTCGAGGAAATCGAGGTTACGGATCGTGGGGATGACGATGTCAAGCTCATCCTTCAACTGTGGCATGTGATTCACCGGAATCCCAACGGTATTCGCCGGCTCAACCATGGTTTTGATGATTCAGAGAGAAGAGAAGGAGAGGGTTGTGAGATTTGAGATCGGAGGAGATGAGAGACTCTGAAGACCCGTCGCTTTGGTTTTTATATTGGGTTTGGTACGTGTGAGGGGTTTGGGTGACACGTGTGAGGTTTGACACGTGGTTGATTAAGACTCGTTCAACAGGTCAAAAGAAACCTTTGTTTGTGTTATGTTATGGTGAGGAAGTGAAGACTTTTCTATTTTTTGTCCTCTTGATGTCCGTATTCTATGGGGATGCAAACATAATTATCTTTTTTTTCGGACTTTGCAATTCAATTATTATGCCTATTAATAATTTGTCTTATTGGTTTAGAAAATTAATACAATTTGGTTTAAGTAATTTTCCGAAAAAATAGAAGCTTGTAATCTTGTCTTGAAGATGTACTGTATTTTTAGATATTTATCTCCACACCACACAAAATATATATATATATGAAAATTTTTTTAACATATATTTGTGAAGAATATCCCATACTTTATTGTGTATATAATAAGATTTTTGATAAATGTACAAAAAATATGGATTTATCTGTTTTTATTTACATTTTTTTTGGTTTGACATATTTTAGTTTAGTTTTTAGCCATTGAAATTTTGGAAACTAATTACTGTTTTGACTAACTAAAGGTGCAAAACATTCAAAATAATAATTTTATTTTCTTAATATAATGGTCAATATATTAAAGGGCTGTATTCAACTTGATATTTTAAGTGATTTGAGTAAAATTTACAAATCATATGTTATTCAATCATGGATTTTTAAAAATCTATAAAATTTAATTGTTATTGAACTGATGATTTAAAAATTTACTTTACAATCCACTATTATTGAATTGATGATTTAAAATTTTACCTTAAAATCCACTTTATTCAAAACAGTTTGTGGATTTTGATGTTAATGATTTATATAGATTCTGCAAGATTTGAAATGATTTGTTTAGTTAAAAATACAGAAATCAAATCTCAAGGTCAGAGCCGTCGCACAATATATTGAGGCAACAAGCCCAACATTATGTTAAGGCTGGACCAAAGGAAAGAAAGAAAAAAAATTGTTAAAAAAGGTGTTGCTGAGGTTCGAACCTAGAACCTCATTTAGTTTATAGTTGACTTTTACCACTACATGAAACTTTTATGGAATTGAGGGCCGAAAATTTACATATTATTTCAAGGCCACAAGCACATGCTTCATCAGCTTGTGCTTGGGACCGGCACTAGGTTTTAAGGTGAAATTTGAAAAAAATTTACAATAAATCATATTAACTTACCTAAAATCATCAAAATCATTTAAAATCTCATAAAAAATCAAATCACTTGAAATATTAGATTGAATACACCCCTAATTATGTCAAAAAAAAAACTTAAATGTTAGATCTGATCATCTATTGTATATTGTTAATTGTCATTTGTTTGACTGTACCATCTTTTTTTTTTAGTTAGGCTTTAATTAAGTTAAACAATTGTTGTTTCTTGTTCAATTCGTTTGGTTTTAGTTATTATTTCTTCACTTTTGGACTTGAGAGTAAATTGAAGAGTTTAAGATATTAGGTCTAGCTAAGCTAGCTAACCTTATGAAGGATCTATATCTTTTAGCTAGCAATTTAATTCATTCTCGGCTTACGACTATTTCTTAGTTGATTTAGTTACATACATTACCATAAATGTACCTAAATTCGTGTATGCGTTTTTAACAGACAGGAAAAAAGTCGTATGTGAGGAATTAAAAGTTGGGGGGATACAAAAACCGAACAATAAATTAATACTTTTTGACCGGAGTGTAACATCAATAAAGGTGTCAATTAGAATGTAATTAGGCTTTTAGCTCATAACGGGAATAATGAATTTTAAAAACTGTCCTCGATCTACTTTATTGTGGAACGAAGGAACATTCGCATGTGGGAAGCTCTCAATCTTAGATTTTAAAAATTTTACATTCCTTTTAGGCTTTTAGCAGAAGTCCATAGTATACAAGAACATGCTAAACATAATATACAATAACACGAATTAGTACTTTGATTATAAAAGAAACTACGGATAATATTCTTTATACTTTCATACTTATGTTGGGATTTGATAAAGTTCCAGTGCATTTCACGGAATAAATAATTTTAGTAATAAAAAATAATTGAGATTATTTATTTACATGTAATTATAACAATCAAAAATGAAAAATCATTGGAGTTTGATCTTAAACGTCGTGGGGAGCTCGTCGATGCACGTTGCGAATATCATTACATGCATATCGTGAAAAATCTACATAACATCTTCCTTTTATAAAAAAAACCCTTTAGTTTAAAACATTACAAATGGAACGTGAACCTATGATTAGTATTATAAAAAAATATGATCGCTTGATCTGATGATCTCACACTTGTATTGTATTAGTAAAAATATGGAACATGATCGAACGTTTAAATATTTTTCTCAGACTATTGATGATGACACCTTTAACAAAATGTTGGAAACCATAAACCAAACAAATATGAGTTATATGGGCTTTTAAGTTTATGGACTGGCCCATTATGAATAAACCTAGTAGAACTTCAGTTAGTTATGGATCTTTTTTGGGTTATTTTCTGAAACCTAATTGGCTTCTTCATCTTTTCGCGCCGCTCGTCGTCTTCTTCTTCTTCTTCGTCTTCCTCTGTTTTCTCCGATCTTAAATTCACGACACATAGAGAAAATGGGATCACGGCAAGGACCACCAAAGCATCAGAACAAATTCGCCTGGGTTCCCAAAGCCGGCGTCAAGATCAATGAAACGGTAAAACAATTTGCTCTGCTGGCTATGAGGTTAACGAAATTGAGTGATTAGTGTAGTTAGATCCTTAATTTTTCTGGAAATTTCTTTTTTTTTTAGGAAGTTGGAGGGAGATTTAGACCATTATCGGAGATAACTGGAGTTTGCTATCGCTGTAGAGAGCAGATAGCTTGGAAACGCCGCTACGGCAAATACAAAACCCTAACTGAAGCCACCAAATGGTATTGTTTATTGAATTTAGAGTGTTCTTATATCTTAACCGAACTGATTTGTTTGTTCTTTGTGTTAATTTTCTTAAAAGAGCAATCTTTTTTTTTTTTGTTTGTTGTTGTTGTTGTTGCAGTCAGAAGTGTACTAAGCGAAATGTTCGTCAAGCATACCATAAGTTATGCCCTGGTTAGTGTCTTGTTATCATACCTTTATAGCAATGAAGAAGAATACATCAGTATCTTGTTTTTGAGTTGATGTGTTTATATTACTAAACTAATAACAGGTTGTGCCAAGGAGCAAAAGGTGTGTGCAAAGTGTTGTTCTCGTGTTGATCAAATCCTTGGAAGGTAAGTTTAATCTTGAAGAAAGTCTTTATTTTGCTTCTGCTAAGATGCTGGTTTTCTTCTCTGAGTTAGTTTGGTAGATATGATGTTAAGCTAATGTAGAGGTAATTGTTCGTTTCTTGCAGAGATATTTATGAGGTAGAGGCTGAACAGAAGATGCTTGATGAGGTTAGTCTTTTACTTATTCTGCTTCCGAGTTCCATTTCCTGCTTGTGGGTTTTTTTTTTTTACTTAAAAGATGCTTTTGGTATTCTCACTGATTTTTTTACTAATGTGATGCAGACTATCAAGAATGCTAGGGAAAGGGATCGAAGGACGCTATTACGTGCGGTAAGCTTCTTTAGTAATACACCCTTTTTTACCACCTATGATTCCAAAGAAATAGAGTTATTATATCTTACATTGAAGAGGGTTTAAGATTTGTAAATGTGTATGTGTTATTGGTCCTAAAGTTGCGTATTTGCATGACACAGATGAACAAAGATAACAAGCCGAATAAATCAGATGAAGCTACAAGGAGTGATAGTAGCAAGGTCGGCGATGTGTTTCCTTCAACATCCCTTGAAGAATATGCAAACAAGTCTGGAAGAATTAGCGGGATTATTGGTCATGGTAGCAGCGTACCTGATCATGGTCATGATGATGATGATGATGATGATGATGATGATGCGAGTGGACCTGAATCAGATGAGGATCACACTGGTGATGATGAGCATGATTTGCGAGAAGATAGTGATGAAACTGAGCCATCTCAACTGCAGAAGTAAACTCAATATTGATAGTATTGTAAGATTTTTGCAAAACCGGTTATTGTTGTTGTTTTGATAGACTTTACTTCCTGCAATGCAAAGACTACTAGCAAAGGATATTTATGGTTGTATCTTGTATCCGATGGGATTTAAACGGGCCTAATTGTCGTTTCGCATCGGCCCAATTTTCCAACACTAACGTGTCTTAGTATAGTCTAGAGACTCTAAAAAATCATTGGTAAACTAAACAATAAATGTGGACAAGAATGTTTGAAATTGAAAAAGAAATTGCTAATGCTAGCTAAGTAAGTGCATTAATGCTTGTGCATTAAGTCAAATTATTACACTTGGCACGAAAAAAAACCATCTCATCGCCCACTAAAGCTGCCTTCTTTTGGCTTTCATTAATCTCTCTCTGTCTCTGCACACAAAAAAAACCCCCAAAAGCTGGATTTCTCCATTTTCAATGAACAATTATGAGTTTTTAAACCTCATTATGATACTTAGTAGATTAATCTCAAAGATTTTGAAGCTAATTGGTCATTTTTCATTGTTGTTAATCAATAATCACTTTGGCTTTATCTTTTGTTGCTTGACTGTTATAATACGTCGAGCTTCTTAAGTCTTCATCCTTGTCCTGTCACTTGTCAGAGACTTAAGATTCAAGAAGAAGACGAGTTTCTTTCTCTTTCTCTTCAGGAAAAAAATGGGTTTCTTGTGTTCTTCTTCAATCTTCTTCAAGTTGGGAATATCTATAATCTTTCTAGTGTCTTTCTCTTGTTATACTCCTTCAGGTAAGCCGAAAGATTCTATCTTTATTCAAGCTTTTTGCAGTTCATTATTGTATTTACTATCTAGGGTTTTATTTTCTCTGAGTCTGAGTGTAACTTGGCTTCTGGTGGGTTTCGCTCGAAACTGAACAAAGCTTCCTTCTTTGTTCCCCATGTTTTAATTATTTCTTAAAAGATTTGCTAGGAGATTGTATTTATTGAGTTCTGTAAGATAGGAATTGCTTGATGGTTTTGGGTGCATAGAGAAAGAGAGGAGTTAGTTCTTTTGGTTTTGAAGGAGCTTATTAGTCTCAAAGAGAAGATCTTTTTGACATTTCATCTTCTATGCTCTGTTACTAGAGAAAGAGAGAATCTTTGAGACAAGATAACCAAAAAAAAAAGCTCTTTAATGTATGTGTGACTCATGGTGTTGCTTTTGGGGTTGTTTCAGAAGCTTATGATCCTTTGGATCCAAGTGGGAACATTACTATCAAATGGGATATCATGACCTGGACTGCAGATGGCTATGTGGTATGTATGTATACATTAGCTTCAAAATTTGGGGGATTTCTTGACTCTTGATTGTGTATTTAATACCATTCATTCTTTTCACGGTGCAGGCGGTTGTAACGATCTATAATTTCCAGCAATATCGTCACATTCAGGCACCAGGTTGGACTGTCGGATGGTCATGGGCAAAGAGAGAGGTTATATGGGGAATGAATGGAGGCCAAACAACAGAACAAGGAGACTGTTCGAAATTCAAAGGAAACATTCCTCATTGCTGTAAAAAGACACCTTCTGTTGTTGATCTCTTACCCGGAACTCCTTACAATCAGCAGATTGCTAATTGCTGCAGAGGCGGTGTCATCAACTCGTGGGCTCAAGATCCTGCTACTGCTGTTTCTGCTTTCCAGCTCACTGTTGGACAAGCTGGAACCACAAATAAGACTGTTAGGGTACCTAAGAATTTCACTCTCAAGGCTCCTGGACCTGGCTATACTTGTAGCCCTGGTAAGATTGTGAAACCGACTAGATTCATCGGTACTGACAAACGAAGAGTTACACAAGCATTAAGTAAGTTACTCTCTTCTTGAAATCTACCAATGCTCTTTTTATCTTTGAGTGAAATTAAAACTGAGTTTTGGGTTTTTTCTTTTCTGCTGTGACAGTGACTTGGAATGTAACTTGCACATACTCGCAGTTCTTAGCTCAGAAAACACCTACTTGCTGTGTATCACTTTCATCGTTTTATAACAGCACAATAGTTTCTTGTCCGACATGCTCTTGTGGATGCCGTAACACTTCTCAGCCAGGGAATTGTGTAGAGTAAGTTCTTCGTCTCATGGCTTTCATTACCTCAAAATATGTTAACTTGTTTGGTTAATTTTGGTGTCTTGTCTGTCCATACACAGCCCAAAAGGTCCTCGGATAGCATCAGTCATTCCAAATCCTGGAAAGAACGCATATATACCGCCCCTAGTGCAATGTACAAACCATATGTGTCCTGTTAGAATCCACTGGCATGTGAAGGTTAACTACAAGCTGTACTGGAGAGTTAAAGTCACCATCACAAATTTCAACTACAACATGAACTATACACAGTGGAATATCGTCGTGCAGCATCCTAATTTCGACAATCTCACTCAGACTTTTAGCTTCAACTATAAACCCTTGACTCCTTATGCTTCCATAAGTAAGTACCATCAATCATCAATCCCTTTGTTTTTATACAAAGAAACAAATCTTGATGTGTTTTTTTTTGTTTTTCATTGATATAGATGATACTGGGATTCTCTGGGGAATAAAGTTCTACAATGATCTGTTGATGCAAGCTGGTCCATTTGGTAATGTACAATCTGAGCTACTTTTCCAGAAAGATGCATCGGCTTTCACATTTGAGAAAGGTTGGGCTTTTCCAAGAAGAATCTATTTCAATGGAGATAACTGTGTCATGCCTCCTCCAGATTCTTACCCTTGGCTGCCAAATACCGGTTCACACAAATCAATTGGTTCTCGGTTTGCAGCAATCGCCTTGTTGTTACTGACTGTGCTCCTACATGGGAACTTGTAAGAAATAAGAATCATCAAGTGTAGAGCGTAGCTTCCTATCAAGAGAGAATTGTTAGCTTATTGTTTCCTATCGACTGTTGTTGTCTGTACTCAGTACAACCGTTTAATCTTTGTATTATCACTAACTAGATTAAATGATAATGGTTACTATATGATTCTTCGTCTCCTGTTTAACTATTAATAGTTTAATACCATTCGCGAGTCCTCCACCTAGTGGTGGCCAATGGTGTGTGCACTGTGTGGCATCGAAATAAGAACATTATTAAGCCAAAAATATTGTATAGCAAAAGTCTCCGCATTGTTTTAAGGACAAAAAAGATTCAAAGACCACAAAACTCTGCAAGCAAAATACACAGAGAGAGAAAGCTTTAAGAAAACAAAAGATTCGTTCTAGAATTGAGCTTTTTTCTGGGGATGCAAACGGTTTCTCTTGATAGCTTTTTTCAACGAACAGTCAACCCTTGAATTGCTACAGCAGATGATGATGATGCCTGAGAACCTTCCTCGGTTACCTTGTTCGATTCGATTGTAGTTATGATGTTTGAAATGTTGTCCTACAAAAAACCCCACAGAAGAATCAGATTCATGAGATGATTTTGTAGTCAAATGAAGCAAAAGTATGTGTCTTTACCCTCCAAGTCGCAAGCTTTGTTCGAAGAGATTGCCATTGCTTTGTCCCAAATTCACGTTCGGAACAGCGGCTGAAAGATATGAATCAAACCATTAAGTTATAAATGTTACGTAGACATGTATAATTAGTACAGAGTTTGTATAGATGTGTGACTTGCCTGACAATTACAACTTGGTTCATCTGATCCATCTTACAATCAATCAATTTCGCAGTTATTGCCCTCACAATCCATAACTCGACCTCCTCTTCGTTTACCTGAAAACACATAGAACAGTAAGCAACCAAAAGAGTCGCAATATTTCAAGTCTTGTGCCAGCATAGGAGTTTTCTTTTACCTCTAGCGTGTCTTTAATTGAAGCGTAAGGTATTTTGCCAGATTCATCAGAAGCCAAGTCGACTAGTGACAACAATCTCATCTTCGTAAGACAATCTTCATCGACAAGTCCTATAAACACCAAAGGATGCATCAGGAGATCATGCTCAAGAAAAGCAGGAAATGAAATAATGTGTTAAATACCATGGCTTTGCAGAAAATCCGAATTTGCATTTTGGAATTCTGTGTAGGCATTTAGTCTCTGAGTAAGAAAGATCTTCAGAAGCTGGTAAACCGGTGCATATTTAGCATCCTTTTCCAACTGCGCTACGGCTGGCAAGTCCAATAAATCACACTGCAGTTTTTAAAATCATCAATGAAAATCCAGTAAAACATATAAAAGTAGTGTCAGAACAAGAAAGATGAATCTCACACATCCAAGTCACATTAATACTTTTATAAATTATGATACCTGGAAAATACTAGAAGCCTTGACAAATTCGATAACTGCACGCACAGCCTCCTCCTTAGCTTCATCTAGGCCCTGAGCATCCTCATTGGAGAAAGTCGCTAGATACTTAGTCAAGAACGTAAGGGATTCTTTCACCAAGCTGGAGTATTGACAGAGAAAAACCCATGAGGCTATAGTTATACCTTACGGAAACACAAGAAAGAGAATGACTGATTATTTTGCAGTACCTTTTGTTTTCTTTCAACACATTAGCAATGGCAAGAAAGAGTTCCCTCTGATCTTTAATGTCAATATTCCACTCTTTCAAGAAGTTATCAATCTTCTTAAAAGAAGAAACAATGTACTCAGTAACCTTGCCATCAACAGCCAGTGTTAGAGCTTTCATGTACACTTGAAAACGAGCGTACGGGTGGTCCAGAAGGTTGTAGAGATTGAAGAGTCTACACAAAGACAGGAAAAGAAAATGAGAAGTATGTGATAAATAAACAAAGCATTATAATATAAGCTGAAAAGAATCATACATCTTCAAACGCAGTGAAGCTTTGTCACTCGGTTGTTGAGCAACCTTGGAAGATATAACTTTCACCATTTCGAGGAGTTCCTCAGGGCTTTTCACATTCTTAACAAGACTGCAAATTATGGTGTAGGTACACTCAAGATCTGAATCAAGAGAGGCAAACAACTCATAAATGAATAAGGAACATACAAAAAGAAGGATACAGTGTTTTAGTAAAAAGAAAATAGGAACACAAACCTTTCTCAGATATCTTGGAAGATACCAATTCAGCAGAAGTGACCATTAACGTAGCTAATTCAAGCGACTTCCCTGCTCCTATCGACTCCTCAGCCTCCTTACATAGCCTGTTAATTTCTGGCTCTGCAGCCTAAAATGAAGAAGACAAGTTCCAAAATATCAAACCAGAACTAGTTAAGTAACGTAATCAGACTAATCTTAGATGGTACGCAACCAAATCATGAGCAATGTACTAGTCCAAAGACATCTAACAAAAGGAGTATGGAATTGAGTCTATTAAACACAAACCCATACATACACCAATCAGATGCATCTAACGAAACAACATACACCAAATCAAAGTTCTCTATTTCTCATCGCCGCCGATAAAATTCACAAACAAAGGTGTGGTAGAAGTGGTACCTCGGGACCAGCATCGGCCCAGGCGAGCTGGGAAGTGAATCGGACAACAGCGAGAAAGGGATCTTCTTCGGAAGTGGGAACAATCGTCGTCATAGCTTCGCTCCGGTTTCGAATCTTCTCTTCTCGGCGGCGCTGAAGAACAAAATCCTCAGAAATCAGAACTTGTTTCAGCAAGCCGAGCAGCAGAGAGAGAAGAAAATGAAAACCCTAATCTATATTTTTTTTTATCTTCTTCGGTTAAGCTAACCGGAACCGAATCTGATTCACAATGTTAACGGTTTAAGAATCGGACGGCTAATTAATTATAATAAAATCCAACGGTGATGATTGAACTCTAGTTCACAACCCTTATAAAAAACAATCTCTTCGTCTGCTAGCATTTGAGAAGATTAGGGTTTAAACGCCGCCGTGTTCCGCCGGATCGCCACCGTTGAAGTCAAGATGGTACGTTTTCTCTCTCTACGTCTCTATTCTTCTTCCTCTCTCTTTACCTTTTCTTTGCCTGATCGATTTCACGATTCCTGATGATCTTAGCCGTCGCACAAGTCGTTCATGATCAAGAAGAAGCTGGGGAAGAAGATGAGACAGAACAGGCCAATCCCTAATTGGATCCGTCTCCGTACTGACAACAGGATCAGGTTTATACATTTTCTAAGTCTTTTTTCTTGTGATCCTTGTTAAAGTTACAGAATTTGATGCTAAGTGAGTTCCATTGTTTCAACTTCACACAGGTACAACGCTAAGCGTAGACACTGGCGCCGTACCAAGCTTGGGTTCTAGAGCGCGCTCTCGAGGTCCACAGCCATGTCTCAGATTCGTCCGAGTTTCCTAATTGCCTTCTCTTGGGTCTTTGACCCCCTATAAAGTTTTAGTTTTTGTTGGCTTTGCTATGTTAAATCTTAAGACTTGCATAATGCTTGAATATGAATTATGATAGTTGAATCCTTTCTCTTACAATATGAATATGAATCTTGTTTCTGTTTCTCTAATCTTATGCTAGTAATCATCATATTCAATCTGTGTTTGCTTGTCCTACAATTTGATTACAGCTTTGTTGAACATAGCTAATTCGATGCTGTTACTTGTGGGCATTGTTAGTTTAATTTTGATTTCGATCTCTAGGTGGATCAGGACTTAAGTTTTATTTCCTTGGGAACTTTGAGAAAACATAGTCTGAAATTGTTTTTGTAACAACACAAAGAATTAGATCTCAAAGGCAAACATCACAATTGAATCACACACAGAGGGTTCACAGAGGGATAAAGTCACACTTTTACTGATTTACACAAATCCAAGTTATCGGAAACACAAAAAGTAAACTTGATTATTTGTTTCCAGATCCAGCAGCAGGACTTGATCCTCCAAACAGATAACCAAGAGAAGATCCTCCACCAGGAGCTGCATGAACCTTAGTAGATGGCCTTTCCTGTTCTCATCAACACATTTTTTTTTGGGTTTTGTCAGTTTTCTCTCTAATTCAGAATCAAACTCTTCTTCTTGAATCTCAAAACGTGAAAAATTTCAGACTTACAGTGAGAAAGTTGCCACAGTTTTGGCCTTCTGATCTGAAGTAGTTATTAGGGCTTCCTCTAACACCAGCAGATGTCTTCTTGTTGTCAGTCACTGTAGTAGTCGTGGTGGTAATCGGTCTCCCTCCGGTTCCATCCGTAGTAGTTGTGGTGGTTGTAGTCGTAGTAGTCCCCATTGCGGCTGCAGCAGTGGAAGAAGGCTGACCGGAACCAAAGAGATAGCCGAGAGAACTTTCATTAACACCATTGTTCACTCCTCTTGCTTTACCCATCTTGTCAAGATCTGAATTGTTAAGTTTTGTTTATTAATCAGATCAGTACATTAAAGATGAGAAAGATCCAAAAAAAGAGATTACCGTTGAATCATTAAAGACACACGTTGTAATAAGAGGGAGAGAGATCTAAAGGAAAGGATTGATTTTTTTTTACCTCTCTGTCTCTGTAGTCTGTAGTCTGGTAGAGTAGTATCTTCTGCTCTCTACTTCTTCTTTCTTCAACGATTGGCCGCAAATCAAGGAAGAGAAACAGTTGGAAATGGATATGCACTGAGCCACTCTGAGAGGAAATGACACCACAACAACAACAACAAAAAAGTATTCCAAAATGGGCTTATACGGGCCTTTTTTGGGCTTACGTAATACCATAGACATAGAACAAAAGTTTTTCATAGGATATAGGAATTTTATTGTTTCTTTGTAGAAAATCATTAAAATCACACACAAACTATAAATAACATGCATGAAGTAACAAATTTATTTGGGTCTGATTGATAATATATCCGAAGTTGTACAAAAAAGCTATAAGCTTTTACGAAATAGTGCAAAGCTGTAAGAAAGAATTGTACATGAAAGCGGTACAAAAAAACTGAGAATAAATTTTATAATAAAGTGCTAAGTTGTACACTTATACAACTTTGTTTTTGGTTACCAATCACACTCTTTATATATATATATATATAAAAGAAAAAGGAAAAAGTAGGCGAGAATAATGAGATGCATTTTCTTTTGAAAATTTCTGACACGAGAAACTAACCACAATGTGTGAACCCATGACTTTGAGTTTGAGGATCAATATCATCATCATCATTATCATCACCATATGTCCGATCATCATCATCATTATCCTACGGAGGAGATTTCCTAGTTGACTTGAAGATTTTAATTGATGTTGAAAGATGCCAATGAAATTAAAAAAAGAAAATTCTCACTCTCCCTTTGAATCTCTCTCTCTTTTGCTTTTTCATTTTGCGCCCATTATCTCCTTTTTCAAAGTACAAGACTTATCTCTTTTGGTCGACCTTAAAAGTTTGATTCCTATATACTATATATATGTGATTATGTGAATGTGAATTAAGGAATGAAACTTTGGTTTACAAACATGCTTTGTTAGCAGAATATATAGTTTCCTTGCCAAAGAAAAGAAAAACCAATGTTAAAATATATATTTTTAAAACTTATGTTTCGTTCACTACACATTGAACAAGGATAATAAAAAAAAAAATAAGAAAAGGAAAAAAGTTAGATCATAATTTGTTATTGGCAGAGAAAGCATACGATACTATTACATGGTTTCCATACTTCGATCGTCTTTATGGTTACGTTTCTTTTTCCGCATGTGTAGAACAGAAGTATTATTTTAAGGACATTTCGAGAGAAGCACATTTTAACAAACTCCAAGGTACATGCACTTGAAAGCTTTAATTACCTTATGGGTTTAGAGAGTTAAGGCCCATCTGACGACTGGCACAACTCCAGGATTATCAGATTTTTTCCTTCTGCAAAATGATACTAAAGATCTCTGGAATCAATGGACCTATATTATATGTGAGAATAGTACGTATACTGGAACCAAATAGTATATAGAAAATATGAGTCAATCTCTTCGTAAAACTTATCACTTTTACGTGTGGATGTTAATTAAGGCCAACGTCGATTAAAGACCGATGAGCGATGACCTCAAAAATAGCGATTGTTATATTAGACTTCTCTTTAAATTTTGGGTCTTCCCTAATCTTAGATCCGTCGTATGTGGCACTAAATTATAGTTGTTATAGTTAATTTGTAATCATGATGAAGAAAGGAATCTTGACTTAGCTCCTCGTTAACTATCTAAATCTGTTGAGTATATAGATATAGTACTACCAATAATTTTCATTGTTTTTGGGACGAATAATGATAATAAACTTAAGCTTGTAGTGATTAGCTATTTTTCTGAAAGCACTTAAGTAAATTAGTACTATAGTATTTCATAAATTGGTGACTATATATTAGTCAGATGACTACAAATCTAGTCAAATATGTGGGCATATATGAACTTAGCCAGAGAAATCCACTAATAAATTCACGTTGAATTGTGATCATTTAGTTTTCTTTCAAATTTTTTTCTTTAACTTATTAGGGATCATATTTGATGATAAAATAACTATATCCTGAAAAAAAAAAATTAACGCAAAGTAAAACCATTAGTTTTAGGAAAGGCATATGATCACACTCTTACATCCATCAAACAACGCATAAATTAACCCTAAAATAATAACAATAATATTTTTAATCAATAGTAATATTTATATACTGATACGTATGTATGCGTATAGGAACATAATTATTAAATTGTTAATGCATGTAATTATTATAATTTCTTTCAAATGATACATATAACTATGCAAAGATGTGTATGTAATGTTGGTAGTCAAAATCAAAGGAGAGAAGCCCCACATAAATTAATGGTGAAATTAAACAAATGTTGGATGGGTGGGTGATAAGTGGGATCATGTGCCAATAATTGAACAATAGATAAATTGAACAGAAACTTAACGTAAAAGAATACACACTTAACTTTTAGGATTGGTTTTAAGTTAACTATTATAATCATTTAAAATGCGTTTTGCTTAGTTGGTTCCCTATCAACTCTAACACTCAAGCCACTTACCCAAATGCTTCATGTGATTTTGTTCCCTTTGTCTGTTCTTTTTCACTTGTCTATTATTTTCCATATTTTCTCTTAATCTTGATTCTTATTTTTCTTCGATTACTTTCATCCTAAGGAAAAAAAAAGAGTATATATATAACTGATCAAACAGTTTATTCTAAAGGTTGTGTGCCGTGTATATAAGTCTTTCGAAATATCAGATAATTAAGTTAGTTTAGTTACCTAATTTATTGTACTAATTTTCATTTCGCAGTTTAACATTTTAATTATCGCACTGTCTATTTTGCATGGATCTTAGCAAATACATGTATATTTTGTGATTGATGTAGATATGTATCAACTTGGAAAACAAAAACAAAAAATTCCAAAACTGGTGCTCCCTAAATTTGTATCCACACATTCTCTCGTTTCTAAAACGTAATAACAATGAAAGGTTCTTTAGTAATGATAAACAAAATTGTTATTAAAAAAACAACAAATACGTGATTTCTCTTCATCGCATTGTAATTGTAACAAACTAACAATCGTAACGTTTTCTGTGTTTCCGCATGATATATGTCTAATTTTTAACCAAAAATAATAAAAATAGAATCAACCAATTAAGACACTGCATGAAATCTACCATATAATACCAGTAAGTCAGTAAAAGTAAACTTAAATGTAACTGCGCTTATCTTATATAATCTTGTCATTAATCATAAACAAAACAAAAAGTATCCCAAAATGTTGTAAAGGACAAAAATATATACAGAACTCGCATGAATTGAAAAATTACCAAAGAATTCAAACCATCAAATCATCATAAAGAAAGGTAACGCGTTTAATAAACTGATTATGGTACAATATTTGAAACCAAACCTAGCTAATAGTAATACCCACCATGTGTAATAGTATATTCCTTGGTACTTCCAAGGTCAAATCAAATTAATTTTGTTTTTATATTAGCAAACATTATTATTTTAAATAGAAAAGAAACAAATAAATAGATAAGAAGAAGTCCTCACAAACCCCACCTGGTTCACAGCACATTGTGGAACAAAGCACGTGATATGCCCACAAGCTTTTTGTGATTAGTACATCTAAGGACATAAAACCCTCAAATCAACCAAGACAAATGAACTAAACGACGACGACTTTATTATATACTATATAATAATTTCCTTCCTCATTTTATATGCTCTAGATTCCTTAGTTTCTAAAAAAATCACATGCAAAAAGTTATTACATCATCTTAAGCTAATTTATAATATACATTAAGCAACCGACTAATTAATATTTTTTAATAATCAGAAAGTAATCAACTTTCCGATCGATCTAATTAATAATAGTTTCTTTAATATTTTTGATATACTTTGTGGTGGCTTGTCCACAAAATTTTGAAACATCATCATTCACTAAAAAAAATATCTTCACCTTACTATTCAATTTGAGAATCGCAGTTTTAACAGGCTAGACTAAGTACTATGCCTGGCTATAAATTAATTGTATTGATTTGACACATACTCTTAACAACAGGAAAGAGATGTATGAGTAAAAGTAGTTAAGAGGCTACTTGTTTTCCTTGCACAATACAATATCTTAGCAGCCATCTAATTATAGGAAATAGGTTCCTTTCATCATATTTATTGGTGGTGTTTAATCTAAAGAATCAAACAAATAAATATGGCCTCTTTATCATCTCTTTTCTGTTGTTGTTAAAGACCTATTTATTACTCCTCAGATCGGATACAGTTTACCATACAAAATTCATGTAAATACCAAAGTACTGAATGTAAATGACTAATGAATAAGCTGAGTCGATCAATATCGTATACTATAGTTCCTCTTCACCTAGTGGACGTAGAGATATCCCAAATATATGTACACAGTTACACACACACATTCATTAATACACGACACATTATCCAAAAAAATTGAATAGTAGTATGGTTATTTAATAGCCACTATTTAATAAAGCTTTAATTCATGACAAAAACCATATTTAGTGTTCGCATATTCACAAAATGTGGTCCTTAGTTTATGCAGAAACAAATATCCATATTCTGCGTTTAACTTGCATATGGTACATTACTACTATTGAAGTCTGAAGAATCAACAAAAATAAGTAGGGATTACATTACATATATATATCGTCGTTGGTCGACAAAAAAAAATATAAAAGAAATAAAATCTCAGTTTGGAAGACCCACCAATCTCAGACCATGCAAGCTTTCTTCCAGTTCACCAATCCACTTTCCCCTCCCCCCTAATAATTTATTTTGATTTTGTGTTACCATTTCCATTGCATTAGAATACAAATTTATTTATTTTCTCTTATCCTTTTAGATAAATATATATAATTTATTTCTTCTCCTTCTCATAAAAAAAATGCTGTGTGTTCCTGACAAAGTCCACATGCACATGTAAAAGGGGCACCAAGACTTATAAAGACCCACCCACATTATTTTGTCCACATGGATGTGTAAGGAAATTTTAGCTAAATTATCTCACTCATTGTCTTAGATAAAATCTTCATTCATTTTGTATTTTTTTTTTTTTTTAAAAGAAGAAGATAAAACTTCAGTTTCCTTTCTAAAGAGAAAAAGCCAAAATAATTTTTGGAGAAAATTGTAAAATTAAAAATATCATAAGACCTATCAATTTCTTATTTGTACCAACACACTGAAATAAATAGAAATAGATAGACATGGCTAACATTTCTTATAATAGAACCAAAATATAACCAATTAGTTTTCCCAATTTCAAAAAAGCATTTTTTTTTTTTTTTGTTAAAAATAAAGTTGCCTTGTGCTGTCATGTGCATAACTATCATCTTAGGAGGTGAACCAGATTCCTCATTATTTGGCGAGCAGAATTTTTCAGAGCTCTGACATAATTAAAGAATTATAAGATATACTAAATAAATAAAAACAAAAAAAACCTCTTACATGTATGATTCTAACATGTTAACACATGTACATGCATTACATTATATATGAATGTTCAAAGCCACCTTTGACAGTTGTATCTTTGCCTTTAAAGATAGAAACCTCTTTCTCAAAGACCAAAAACAAAATCTTTTTTTTTTTTCTTTTTTTTTTGGTGTTGCCCTTCTCTTCTTTCTTCTTCAAGGTAGCCTCCAAGCAAAACGCAGAGGAACCTAATCCGTTGTCTGGTCATTACTTTACAAGAAGCTATCATTTGTCCTTAATGTTGGCTTCTTCTTGTCCATTTCTTCCTTTCTTCTTCTTCTTTTGAAACACAAGAAAAAAAACATCTTTAACCCAGAACAGAGTAAAAAAAGACCAAGAAACTGGTAATTGCAAAAGCAGAGACTACATATGAAGAGAAACTTGAATTTGTGAAAGTCTGTTTAGATTATCCCTTTTGAGATAAGTGCTAAGGAGCAGAAGAAGATATGTCTGCAAAACTTCTCTATAACTTGTCAGATGAGAATCCAAATCTTAATAAACAGTTTGGATGCATGAATGGGATCTTTCAAGTGTTTTACCGGCAACATTGTCCGGCGAGACCAGTCGATGTCTCTGGCCATGTAGAGAAATCTTTGCCTCCAGGTAACTTGAACTCTCTCTCTCTCTCTTACTAAATCTCAGTTCTGTGTTTAGGACCACATGGAAACAGAGTAGTAGTTATACTAGAACCAAAAACAGGCTTATAGCTAAGAACATGGGGATCTTTTTGCAGGAGAAAGAAAAGATGTCGTCGGTGAAACTAACATGGAAAGTGATAAAGAAACGGTAAGAATCTAAAGTCAGTTAAAGTACTCATCGTTAAAGAATGAGAATTCAGGAAACAGAAGCTGAAAGAAACAGGGACTTTTTTGGGAATTGCAGGAGAGGAGTAGTACCAAGAAGAAGAAGTCTGCAGCAAAGGAGAAGCATAGAGCCTCTTCTGAATCCTCTTCAAGGCCTTCGTTTTCCTCTTCTCCTCGCTCCTCAAGCTTCTCGTCTGCAGAAGTCAGTACCACAGCTTCTCAATTTGACCCGCCTGGTGAGAATCTGATCAGAGAGCAGCCCAATGGTGGCTTGATGATGCCATATGATCTAAAGGAGCTTGTGAAAGGCTCTATTAATAGAGAAATAAGAACCAGAGGTGAAGAAGCAGCCTTCACTCATCAGCAGCAGCCCAATTCAGCTCGAACTAGCTTGTTGCTCTCGTCATTGCGTTCACCATGTCGGAGTTCTAATGAGTGGAATGAAGGAAGAGGAATGGCTGTGAGGTTTAAGGAAAGTCATCGCCTTTCTTATGATGAGAGGGAGATGAGAAACAACGGATACAAGACGGGCTCGAAGTTCAAAGAGACACCGAGGTTGTCATTGGATAGTAGATCAAATTCCTTTAGGAGTCCGAGAGCAGATTCCCCGAGATCAAGTTGTCCAGAGGAACCCGAAACAATAAGTCACAGGAGATCGAACTCTAGTGTTGTTGCCAAATTGATGGGTNCCATATGATCTAAAGGAGCTTGTGAAAGGCTCTATTAATAGAGAAATAAGAACCAGGGGTGAAGAAGCAGCCTTCACTCAGCAGCAGCAGCCCAATTCAGCTCGAGCTAGCTTGTTGCTCTCGTCATTGCGTTCACCATGTCGGAGTTCTAATGAGTGGAATGAAGGAAGAGGAATGGCTGTGAGGTTTAAGGAAAGTCATCGCCTTTCTTATGATGAGAGGGAGATGAGAAACAACGGATACAAGACGGGCTCGAAGTTCAAAGAGACACCGAGGTTGTCATTGGATAGCAGATCAAATTCCTTTAGGAGTCCGAGAGCAGATAGCCCGAGATCAAGTTGTCCAGAGGAACACGAAACAATAAGTCACAGGAGATCGAACTCGAGTGTTGTTGCCAAATTGATGGGTCTTGAAGTCATGGCGGACAATTCTGATACGGAACAGAGAAGAGAAAACCGGTTTTGTGATTCTCCAAGGCCAATGTCTAGAATGGAACCAACAGCTCTACAGAGATCTAGAAGCGTTGATTCCATGAAGAAGATACCTGCTTCTGCTGCTTCCAAGTTTCCAATGGAACCAGCTCCATGGAAGCAAATGAAAGCAGGCGACACTGCACTGACGGTTTATGGCGAAATTCAGAAGCGGCTTACACAGTTGGAGTTTAAAAAGTCTGGAAAAGATCTCAGAGCTCTTAAGCAAATACTTGAGGCTATGGAGAAAACGCAGCAGTTAATAGATGAAAGCAGAGATGAAAACAGTACACTGAGTACAACCACTCCTATGCAGAGAACCAACCAGCCAGTTCCAGCTGCAACAAGTCCAGCCAGGAACTTCAAATCTTCGATCGTTCTTATGAAGTCGGCGGCTCCAGCTTCCCCCTCTTCGCTATCACAGAATGTCAGTTTACCAAATGTCAAGGTTGGAAACTCTAAACAAACCCGAAAAGTCACCTCGGGGAAGCAGAACGCGATGGATTTAACCCCAAGGCCAGGCCTTTACAAGGGCCAACATGATTCCACGAAGAGCAATAGCCCAAAAACATTACGGTCGAGGCAAGTTTTGGCTGCGGATTCTTGTTCCATGACCAAGTCAGGTAGGAGCCAACAGAACAGTGTCAGCCCAAGAGCACAGCCAAAGAAGCTCGGGTTCGAGAAGCAGTCTCGACCCACAACTCCAAAATCAGAGTCAGGCAAAAAGCAAATAGGAAGGCAGCAGACAGAGGTAGCCTCCCCGAGAAGAAAACAGGGATTAAAACCTCGCAATACTCTTCAGCAACCTGATGACCATTTAAGTGATGCAAGCAGTGACTTGAGGAGTCTAAGATCTGACAGCAACATAAGCTTGGGGTCGAATGTTGACACCGAGGTTACAAGCAGACATAGGTTGGAGAGAAATTGTGACTTCCAAGAGCAGCACACCCCAAGACAAAGGGTATATAATAAGATCTCTTTATCTCTCACACAAATCTTCACTTCTCAAGTTAATTCATTAGTATTCATTTAACTGAATATCTTCTGTTTACCAATGCAGAGTTCGGACTTTGGAATCAAACAAGACAGGCCGTCCCTAAAACCTCTGAAAGTTACAATTGAACAACCGAGCCCAGTTTCAGTTCTTGATGCAGCCTTCGACGACGAGGATTCACCGTCCCCTGTGAGGAAGATATCCCTTAGTTTTAAAGGTAAGACACTGAAAAAAGAACATATACAGTAGCAATTACATGTACATCGATGCTAATTAACTACATGGATTCACAAAGTTTTGGATTAAGTTAAGTTCTCACCGTTTTTTGGTTCTTTTGCCACAGAGGAGGATCCTTCACGTTCTGAAGAATCTGAGTGGATAAACAAGCCTACCAGCTTCTGCAGATCCATACTATTTCCTGAGAGTAATCAGGGCACAACACAGCTAGGTTCTGATCTTCTCGAATACCTCCCTGAAGACGGTACAGACTTCAAAAGCGGCGACAACAAGTACATCTTGGAGATATTGTTGGCATCAGGGCTTCTAAGAGATCTCGAATACAGCATGGTAAGCTTTCAGCTGCACCAAGCGCGCCTCCCGATCAATCCTGGTCTGTTCTTTATCCTGGAACAGAATAAGGCCAGCAATGTGACTCTACCGGACAGCAAATATAGAGGCAGAGGTTTCAGACACGAGCAGACAAACGCGACAGAGAAAATCAGGAGAAAACTGGTCTTTGATACCGTAAACGAGATTCTAGCTCAGAGATTCACTGCAGAAGGCAGTACCAAACCACGTTTAACATCATATCCACTCAAAAAGATGGAGAAAATATCAAAAGAAGAAAAACTTCTGCAGACTCTGTGTTCAGAGATTGATAGGTTACAACAAAACAACTCAAAGTGTCTCTTGGAGGACGATGAGGAAGACATCGTATGGGAGGACCAGCAAATTCAAGGCATGAACTTGAAAGAGTTTGAAGGAGAGACTCCAGGGATTGTGTTAGATATTGAGAGAATGATTTTCAGAGACTTAGTTAATGAAGTTTGCTTCTGCTAATTTGTTTATGGTTATCACTTAGAATTGTAAATGAAGGGATCTTAGAGAGGAAAGAACCTCTGGTCCTCTTCCTACTTGGTTGTTGTAACCAGCATATATATACAGGTCTAATTAATGTATAAGGATAATGCATATACCAAAAGTGCCAAGAGCATATTAATTGGTCTATCAAAATAACATGTCACCAGCAACTGAACTTTAAAGGCCAAACAACCTTCTATTTCTCCATCATTTTGAATTAGTAAAAATCTCTTACCCTAAGAAGTAACGTATTCCAGTTGCAACAATCACTAAACTCAGGATGCAAAGCTATCTTGTCTACAAATTCTAAAATGACATAATACCTATTTTACATCTGAGTGGACAATTTGCGAGTCAAGTCTTCCGCGCTTATCTTCGGTTTCTGACTTTTTCTTTCTATTGTCTTCACCATCTTCCTGGAAGATCCGATCTATTGCCAAGCACGTAGGTCTTTTGGTAGTCCCAATCTTGAAACGTACCAGATTACGCTGTGTTCTTGCACCATCTCTCTTCCCTCCATCCTCAGAAACAGCTATCCCGTTCTTGTTGATGATTTCCTCCGAGGGAGCAGATACCTCTAGAACCGGGATGTGATGGTTGTTTCTCACATGCTTATCAGGATCGTGATTGATTCCAACAACTTGATTTGAAAGCTCCAGAGGAGGAAACACAGGTGACACATCCTTCTCCACAAATCGAAGAGGCGCGGTTAAAAACAGGTTACCTTCCACTTCTGCTTCTGCTGTGTCCCGAACATCCTTTGGAGATTTAAGAATTTCTAACCTACCACCATCAAAAGAATGTTGCACACTCGGTAAAGACGAACCATTTTCTTTACTTGGGATTCCTTGTTCGATTGTGCCTTCATTAGCTTCTTCTGATCGATTGGTATCGGGAAACGCAGGAAGCCAAACAGGAATGTGTTCATCTGGAGGCTCTTCTCCAACTTCAGAGAAACTAGGAGAAGGTCTTTTCTCTTTACTAAACGGAAAACGTGGAAGAGAATAAACAAACGGCAACTCGTCAGCTTCTCTAGTATAACGAATAATATCCTTGACAACACCGGAATCAGCAAGACAATGATCAGTATCTGAAACAGCAGGAAAACCCAAACCAGATCCCAAATCCTCTAATGCTTGAACAATGTCGAGAGAATTAGCATCTACTCTACCAGCTAAGTTGGCATAAAAATGAGCAGTCTTGCCAATACTCTGGAGATACTGAACAGCAACATCGGTTAGTGTATCAAGAGCAGAGTCTTGAAAAGAAGTAAACCTTAAACCTTCCCGTGACTGAGAATCCTGATAAGAGTTAACCTCAACACTCTCTGAAATCTGAGCGACAGCCATTTTAGCAACGGCGAAAGCGAAATCATTGCCTTGGGAAAGCTTTCTATTACCACTTTGTTGAGTTCCACTTTCCTCAACTCCATTGCTCATATTCAAACTTTGTTGCAACTTCACCCAACATAACCATTTCTTGAATGAAAAAACAACACAACACGCATCCCTCTGAGAGATGACAGAAACAAAACTCAATTCATTCCCCTCAAAGTTCTTCCCTTGTGCACCTAAATAAGAGAGAAGAAAACATCAGAATCAATTCTGAACTAACCCATAAAACCCAATCAAAGGAAATTGACTATTAAATTATGATCCAGTCACTAAGAAAAACTCAGATTTCAGCGAAACCCTAAAACGTAAATCGGGTTTGAATTCACCGCAAATAGAGAGCAACAAAGCAAACTTGAGAGTGAGAGAGAGAGTAAACAAATACAGTAAGGAGAAGTAGAGTGCTTACCGGAGAAAAGGATATCTCCATTGTAAATTTTACCGAGGAAGAAGAACAGACACACTTGGGCAGCTACCTATCGGCGGTGAAGAAGAAAGTAAAAACCCTAGCGAAATTGAAAGTGGGTACCAACCCAAGCTAGCGATAGCTCCAAAGTTAAACCCTTTCGATCCAGAAAAGAGAGAGATAGAGAAGGCGAAGGCGAAGAACAAAGAAGAGAGAAAGAGTGGCAGTTTTTTTTTTTTGCAAAGTTTTGAGATTTTTTTTAGTTAAAGGAGCAAACTGAACCCAGACATTTTGTTTTTAAAGAATCAAATTAGCCCTTTAATAAGGAAATTAATCTTTTATTAAAGCGAGTTTAAAATTCGAATTATTTTTTTTTAGTAAGGGGTTACAGCGATGATGCAATTATTAAAGAGAGAATTCAATTATTGCGGCTAACGACAATTAATTAACCAGATCCATATATGAAAATAGCTTTTGGATTCGAGAGAGGAGCTTCATGGGCTTTCTAGTTATCAAACATAAATAATGGGCCTTCCTGGTTGGCTCAATTACAAACGATGACGTAATATGCAAAGCAAAGCTAAGTTACAAGGGAGATAATGCGAATAATATAATACTGACTGAAAAAAGCTCAAAATGTTTTCATTGGAAATCAAAATCAAAGTAAAACCATGATGGTTTCTAGGTATGGTTCGGTTAACCAAGGAGTAATTACAACAATATGTATAAAAAGTATATATATATCAATAAATCATGTACCATATAGGCAAATACATATAGCTAGAGTTCGACAGGGAAGCTTTTTGCAGAAAGTATGATGATATAGGTCAGAGCCACAGAGCATTGGATCGGCAGCCTTTTTATTCAAATCAATCAAAGATCGTACGCTTACATTATTTACTAGCTTTTGTCTCTATTACCCTTTTTTACTTCTTCTTCTCTTCCTCCTTCACTCTCATTGGTTCCACCTTTTATAATTACCTTCTACTTTATATATTTACATAATTAAAGCTTATAAATATTTGTGTATCTGCATTTAAGACTAACTCTTGCGTTGGTGAACATGCATGTGATACTAGACTATACATAATTTGAGTTAACAACGAGGGCATTTAGCCTATCTAGTCATCTAGAGTTTTAAACGGGAATGGCGTCCTTGCATCTTCAGTTAAAGTCCAACTTACTATTCTAATCAGATAGTTAAAAATGGACACTTGTATATCAACCACATTCATCATCTAATCTACCTACAGTCACGAGCTGAGTTAGTTCTGTGTATCCAAAATAGAAACACATGATCCCTCCTTATAGCTCAATTAACATATCAAATATAGACTATTAGATTCCATCTCATATTATTGCGTTATCTATTGATGAATCTGTGTTTCTTTAGCTTCTCATTCTCAAGAGTGATACATTATTGATTATTTGTACTTATACTAAGAGCCCTAAATGTATCTACATTTCATGCAAGTGTTAGTGAGTATTCAGATCCTACGAGGAAGATATTAATATTTTTAGAAGAGAAAGTTCCAAACACATGCTAAACACACATGCAATAATTTACTAAATCAATTATAGTATCAATTTGTATATAAAAAATATATCAGAAAAAAGTACAATATTAAATTAGCTAGTAATTATTGTTTTTGTTTTGTGTCCCCCTTACTTCTGAACACGAACAAAACATTAATTGTTTATATAGCTAGCCTAATTTCACATATGGTGTTCACTTCCTCTACTTGTACTACTACTCTCCGACCCTTGAAGCTTCGACATACTAGCCGCTGTAGTAATATTATCTCGGCTAAATTGGACATAAGGCATCCGATTATTAATGTCTCTACCACCATTGTTGTTGCTACTACTACCATGTAGCAATGAATATAAAGTCGAAATGTTTTGGGATGACGAAGATGAAGAGTTACCCATTAACGGCATTTGAAAATGGCTTGCCATTTGCCTCGGATCTATTGTCTCCATAGTTCCTGAACCAGCTGACGAAGATGATGGAAACAAAGATTGTATAGTTGTTGTCGTTGTTGATGTCGTCATTGGACATACCAAAATTTGTGATGGAAATGGGACAAGACTATGTAGTTGATGTTGATGATAATCTCCTTGGAAGCTCAAATATTGTTGATGTTGGTGATGATGATGATGATGATGTTCCATGTTGTGATGATAAGTTCCGTAAGACCCAATATGATGATGATTGTTTGTGAAAACGACATCGTTGTCTCCCTTCTCTTTGTTGTTTACTTCACGGCTGCTAGTACTAGTCTCTTCTACACATCCTCCATTGATTTTAAACCCGAGTTGGGTCGGATCTTGATGAACCGGCCTTTGACCAAGATTCAAGAACGACTGATGATGGTTGAAGAGGCTAAAATTCTCCGGCGAGATTGGTAACGGAGGGAGCTCGTCGATCTCCTCTTTAGCTGCATCGAGCAACCAGTCCACGGCTTTGCTAGGCTGGTCAACGCCGAGTCGTTCTTGAAGATCATAAAGCTGAATAGCCGTGGGGACTGATAATCTCACGCGTCTGTCACGTAGCCCACGTAACGTAGACACTTTGCTGTGACGGTCTTTGCCTCCAAAGGCGCGTGAAACCCTAACAATCCTCGGATCCTTCGACTTCATCCACGAAGAAGAAGAGGAGGTTGGCGGCTTTTTATTTACGGTTTTGCCACTGGTGGCTCTGGCTTGGTCTTCTTCTTGATCTTCTTCTACGTCTCCTTCACGTCTTGTCGCAGCCCCGCCCGAAACTTCGTCGTTTGCATCTTTCCAAGGCATGATATTCATAATGCTATTGTCAAGATCTCTCTATATATTTAATACAAAAAGATGAATCAAATGTAAAACCGTTAGTAGAAAACATATATAAGGGAATTTAGAATTAAAAAAAAAATTAAACAATTTAGTTTTGAATTTCGAAATCTCATATATCTTTTCGAGTTTCTGAATCCTTTAAAAACTAATTACAAAATGGAAAGAGAAACCAAAAAATTAGGGTTTAATTGAGCTTTTTTTCTTCAATTGACTTAATTCTTATAAGACAGGATAAAAAAAAAAAAAATATATATATATATATATATATATATATATATATATAAAGCATGTACTGTTTCTTACCTGAGTTTCAAAGTTTGTACGGCCTTGAGCTTTAACAGAAAAATCTAGGGTTTTGCTGTTCTACAATGTTAAGTAATAAGATGAAGAATGATGCTGAGTAATAGAGAAAAGAAAGTATGTTATTCGAATTTTCTTTTTCAAAAAGTAAAAATGAAAATGAAAAGAAAGAAAAAAAATTAGAAAGNTAGACACTTTGCTGTGACGGTCTTTGCCTCCAAAGGCGCGTGAAACCCTAACAATCCTCGGATCCTTCGACTTCATCCACGAAGAAGAAGAGGAGGTTGGCGGCTTTTTATTTACGGTTTTGCCACTGGTGGCTCTGGCTTGGTCTTCTTCTTGATCTTCTTCTACGTCTCCTTCACGTCTTGTCGCAGCCCCGCCCGAAACTTCGTCGTTTGCATCTTTCCAAGGCATGATATTCATAATGCTATTGTCAAGATCTCTCTATATATTTAATACAAAAAGATGAATCAAATGTAAAACCGTTAGTAGAAAACATATATAAGGGAATTTAGAATTAAAAAAAAAATTAAACAATTTAGTTTTGAATTTCGAAATCTCATATATCTTTTCGAGTTTCTGAATCCTTTAAAAACTAATTACAAAATGGAAAGAGAAACCAAAAAATTAGGGTTTAATTGAGCTTTTTTTCTTCAATTGACTTAATTCTTATAAGACAGGATAAAAAAAAAAAAAATATATATATATATATATATATATATATATATATATAAAGCATGTACTGTTTCTTACCTGAGTTTCAAAGTTTGTACGGCCTTGAGCTTTAACAGAAAAATCTAGGGTTTTGCTGTTCTACAATGTTAAGTAATAAGATGAAGAATGATGCTGAGTAATAGAGAAAAGAAAGTATGTTATTCGAATTTTCTTTTTCAAAAAGTAAAAATGAAAATGAAAAGAAAGAAAAAAAATTAGAAAGAGGAAGATGCTTTTGGAAGTGAATATGAGAACCCTACCAATATCATAAGCCTCCAAAATTTAGAAGTATTGCGACTTAAGTATTTTTATGTTGGAAAAAGCAATGGACGACATAATGCCACATGGCGGATTTCGCTATCCTCGACTGAAAAATAAATTAAATGCGTTTGAATAAATCAGTCGAGTTCATTTTCATCTTTATTATTTATGGATCATCTCAAATCTATATACGGACGAGAAAAATTAAACTCGAATATTTTATCATCTATATATTTGTGATATGACTTGCAACTATAATACGGCTAAGAAGAAAACCNCTTGTCGCAGCCCCGCCCGAAACTTCGTCGTTTGCATCTTTCCAAGGCATGATATTCATAATGCTATTGTCAAGATCTCTCTATATATTTAATACAAAAAGATGAATCAAATGTAAAACCGTTAGTAGAAAACATATATAAGGGAATTTAGAATTAAAAAAAAAATTAAACAATTTAGTTTTGAATTTCGAAATCTCATATATCTTTTCGAGTTTCTGAATCCTTTAAAAACTAATTACAAAATGGAAAGAGAAACCAAAAAATTAGGGTTTAATTGAGCTTTTTTTCTTCAATTGACTTAATTCTTATAAGAC